>NW_015114083.1:172015-206868 GCF_001443285.1 Poecilia latipinna | reverse complement strand
TACAATAGAAATCTGTATTCTACCAGCTATCTGCAGTAATAGTAATGCTTGTTGGTGATGTAATCACCAACAAGCATTACTATTTCTATTTTGCAGTATTGCACCCACTGGTGTTGTGGTTAAAACTGCAATTTCATATATCATGCTGCACTGCGGTAAAACACCCACAGTATGTTCAATAAATTTAACTTGCAAACTGGGGTAAGTTATCTCTTTCTACTGAGTTATAATTAAACCAGGGAAGGAATTTAAAACTTTTTCCAATGATGCTTATGTGGTAGAACCAAAACAAAGTGATACATGATTTCGGTCTATAGGTTGTACCACATCGTGGTTATTTTCAGATCTACTGGAAGCTCTGTTTGTTCTTTTGTGGTTTTTTTGCTCCTCTGTTTTCTCTCTCTTGTTTACTGTCTTGAGATTCATCATGCAGGTCATGGGAAGTCTTGATTTTCTTTTGACTTACAGCATTTTGTTTATACCAAACACATCTTTTTCTCATCAGGCGTTGATGCTCTCTTTGACTTCCAATATCTTGCCAGTATTAGCCATTTAATGAGAGTGGCCTTGACTATTCTGTTTCGTCTCTCTTCTGGGAAAACAGCCTGCCTGCTGTTTATCTCTGTACGTTGAGTTGTTTCTTTGGTTTTCTGTTTTGGATTCCCTTCTTTATTTTTTTCCTAACTACTCTTTCCCTGCCTCACGTTTCCTTTCTCCCTCCACTGTCTGACAGAAAAGGGTGAGACAGAAGTTAATAGGCAGGTTCTGATGTGTCATCCTGCCTGAAAGGAATCCATTACCCACATGTCACACTGAGCTCTTGAAAAGGGACAGAGTCTGGGGACTTCTAGTTTACCCACAACTGCCACCTTTTCTCTCCCAGTTATCTTTTTCTTGGCTAAAATACAAATGTAAACACATTTCACACATTCAGAGTTACCCGGGACACTCTGAAGAGCTGCTTTGAGAAATAGGTTCCCAAATAAATGCTATTGATGTTGTGTAGAAGCTGAAAAAAAAAAAAAACAATCCACTACCTGTTTTTCCAAAGATGAGAAAAATTGAGTGAGGCTGAGCTGAAGGGGATGTTCGATACAGTCTTTCCATGAACTGCTTCATTTGAGAAATCCAATTTGATCCGGGATTTTTCTTTGTTATGTTTCAATGAATCATTTTCTCTGAATTTATTTTTCCGTGCCTGTTTGGCCGTTGCCAGACGCATTTGCTGTACTTTGTGTAAGTTGGAGCAAAACGGGAAAGATTAAGTTAAACTTAGAAAAATTAGGAGCAGGGTCAAAATACAGCTGAGTCTCAATGAAATTAGAATGTTGCCTAAAAGTTATTTGTTTTGTTATTTAAATTCACTAAATAGAGACGTGTTTGGCAACTGCATTTAATACGACACGTCATGGATTAGTTTCTAATTTAGCTATTTAGACGCCTGAACTGCGGACAAGTTTGGTTTAACCTAAATACAAATAAGAACTTCGTACAGAATGGTGCATGAAGTGTTTTGAGTGTTTGCTTTGCTGCAGCTGGACATGGACAGATCAATATTAAGGAATCCACAAGGAATACTATCGTATAACAGAGTGAAAATGCAATAACATCTGTACCAAAGCATCATAATAAAAAGCAATAACTGCATCCTGCAACATGTCAGTTACACAAAACATTC
Organism: Poecilia latipinna; assembly: GCF_001443285.1. Taxonomy (NCBI): domain Eukaryota; kingdom Metazoa; phylum Chordata; class Actinopteri; order Cyprinodontiformes; family Poeciliidae; genus Poecilia; species Poecilia latipinna. The sequence continues at coordinate 205,190 of NW_015114083.1, read as the reverse complement.
CTAGAAGCTTCTCACTGAAGTCATTTCAACCAAGTTGGGTTTTTTTTTGTTTTGTTTTTGTTTTTGTTTTCTCTGAAGTCTGAAACAATTAGCAAAAAATGTTTCAGCATTTATAGAACTTCCTTTTTGAACTGGATGACTTTGCTCTAACGGTTTGGACAAGCTTTTCAGAATGAATGACTTAACATGCAATAGGGAGTCCGATGCTCCCTATTGCATACGATTATTTGAACAGATCAACATTGCACCTGCAGGTGTCCGGAAATTGTACCCAATGAAAAACTAGGCTTGTAGAGGTCCGTCATTTCTCTTCATGACATCTTTAGATTTTTTCAAGCTGTCACACAAGTGTGTTTGAGGTGTTGCCTTAAAGTACATCAACATGTGTACTAGATTTATCCCCGAACAGCTTACATAGCCATCGTCATCTGATTTTTCTCAAATCGTTTAAAGACATGATAATCCTAAAATGTGGAAATATCTGATTTTGAAGAACGTAATAAAAGATTATCTCATTATTCTGATATTTAGCAAGTAGAAAGATTTAGATAATTCCAAAACAGCAAATGTTTAATTTCATTTGACATCAGTCAAATTAAATTAATTTGTGCAAGCTTGTGCCTTTTCATACCATGTAAACATCGGATTCCAACTACTCAGTGTCTAATAAATCTGTATTATATGATGTATATAATATGCATTTTTATTAACTTAGTTTCTGAAATAATTTTCAGTCTGCTTTATTGAGATACATTTGTTGTACTGACAAAAATATTTCAAAAAAAAAAAAAAGCTTCACTATGTTGCATTGAATTCCTCTCCCTGCATCCCTGTGGGGTTTTTAGTTTGGGAGGTGGACACTTTGCAGGCTTGAGTCACTGCCGAACACAGAAGTGTACCGATGCGAAAAATTATGTTTTTGGAGTACAACCACAAGTTGACGTCTTGGTTCCTGGTAGGGGGGAGTTTGGGCACTCGTGCCCAGTTCTTTCAGGTTTGCTGATACAGATCTGACCAGCGCAGCAGGCATGCTGTCACAGATCACGTGGCTAAGTCTTACCAGCCTGTTTATGCAGTTTAAAAAATGGGTCGTAATGCTATAATATCACATGGAGCAAATGAATAGAAGGCAGATGACTAAAAGAAGATGCGACTTCTCTTTTTAGTCTTGATGGTTCGTTTTTTGTCATTTTAATCCAGTTTTTTTTCTTTCTTTTTTTTGTGAAGCTGGTCAGCTTTTACACGTGTCTTTTTAGCTGAATTAGTACAAGAAAGTAAGAACGGGACGGATCAAGAAGGCTGGGAAGAAAGAATTTGTGGATTATCAAGCAGGTTGGGTCCTTAAGTGCTCTCTGAACACAGACGGGACCCCTGGAGCTACGTACAACCTAGTAAACGTAAAAAAGAAAGCCTTTGAAGGAGAATGGATCTACTTTCTGCAACCATGGGAGCTGTATTTTATCCCCACCATTAATTGGGTCCACATTTGAGAATTTGCAGAGTCTGTAAGAGCAGCAGCATGTTTGTATTTTCAGCTTTGTGTAAAAACCTCTAAGCTAACAGGAGTACAAAGCTCTCAGTTTAGCTGAAAAGGTCAGAACTCCAGTCTTGCATTGCTTTGTTGTCTTGTGTGTGTGTTTAATTTCCATTTATGTTTTTGCTGTTCAGGTGTGGGAAGCCTGCAGAGGACATCCAGCCAGCGCAGTGCCATGACTTACCAAAGAAACAACTATGCTCTTAACACCACAGCTAACTATGCCGATCCGTACCACTCTGCACAGTACCGGCCCTCTGATCCGAACTACGCCCGGCAGACTATCGTCATGGACGACGGCGCCCCCCGCTCGCCCTCCATAGACAGCATTCAGAAAGATCCCAGGTAAGCACAGTCACATTCCCAGTGTCAAGTCATGTTTTCGTTTTCACTGGATTTACTCTGTGGTTAGTACTTTACCACATAAAAGTCATCCAAAGGGGCTAGTTGTGCTTACAAGGCATCCCTGTTCTGCTGGGTCAACACCGGTGTCCTCTTACTATTCAAACACAGACCTCTCCCCCTGGATAGCCACACATGGCTTTACCCATTAAGCTGGCTCAACTGTGCCTGGTCGCCTCACAATAGATTCTCACAGGCGTTGAAGTGCTGCGTCTGCTCTTGTACAGATGTGTGGATGTGTAGAGCGTGGATTGACAACTTGTGGTAAAACCCTGACCCTGCACATTAGAGGCTTTGTTTACATTTACAGTGTGCTGTAACTATTTAAAAGTAGAGCAACCCAGGAGTGGCTGCTCAGGAAGTTCACCAGACTGGAATTTGGTCTAGAATTTCTGCCCTCGAATATATTTTCAGATTAAGCTTTAGAAAAAGAAAAGTTCATGTTTACTATCCAGAGATCTACTGCGTACCCCAAGTGGTGTAAAGCCATCTGTGCTACAACTGTAACACTTTGTGTTTGAGTGCGTAGATGGTACTAACTCTCATTTTGTGAGGGATTGCCTGTAATTAAATAAAAGGGTAAATTCATTAGTATAAACCTTTGTGTTTGATGAATTTTCTTGGAGCAATGTATATGGCGGGGCATTTATCGCATCACTTATCTTTTATCGTGATAAATTTATCATGATAACAATTTTGATTTATTGTTGTCATGATAAATTTCATCTAGTGATGATTAAACTCCCCCAAAACTGTCCTTACTGTTGAGATTGTTACTTTTAATGTTTTCTCCACTGTTTGTTCAATAGAAGCATCAATAAATACCAGTAAATTTGAAAATATAGTTACAGTGTGCTGCTTCGTGAAACAAATCACTTTTTTGCGTGTCTGATGTCCTAATGAAGTGCCTTGCATATGGAAATGTTTTTCAATGGCGTTAAACGTGTTGATTGCCATGACACACGGTCAGTCATATAGTTACCTGAAATAAACCTTTTGACTATATCCTTGGAATATTGAGCTTTTCTTATATTTTGATATGCTCTAAGTCTAATTGAAGGAAAACATAAATAAATTTATATAAACCGTACAGAGTTTTTAAAACTCTGATTATCCAAGCACAATAGTTTATACAAAATTGGACTCTCGTACACATAAACAATCCGCTTTTCCTGGCACTCTTGAAAAAGAGAGAAGACGCAGAGTTGTGTTGATGTTTTTCCTCATTTCCTTTGCACCTGTCGTCATGCTGATATGTTTCTACCCCACCTGCACTTTCAGAGAGTTTGCTTGGCGTGACCCGGAGCTGACAGAGGTAATCCACATGCTGCAGCACCATTTCCCCTCAGTGCAGGCCAATGCAGCCGCCTACCTGCAGCACCTGTGCTTCGGTGATAATAGAGTCAAGAGTGAGGTGGGTGGCGTTCGACTGATGCTGTACAGTGTCTTATTCCAGTTAATTCATCCTAACCTCTGATAACTGTTAAAACTATTTACATTATGTTAACTTATTTTAATATAGTCATTGCAAATTGTATATTTAAAGGCAATGCCCTATTTATGTTAACAAGGTTCATTTTTCAAGCTTCAGGGTTTTGATTAGCTTCGATTGACTTCATATAAGACTCTTTTAGGGCAATAAATCGCATGATGCATCAATGCAAAGTTCAACATTTGGTAATTCTCATACAAAGAGAAGACTAAGTCAAATGAGCTTTGCCTTAGTCCAAGCTAAGTTTTTATTTGTTCTTAATTGATAAATTAAATTGATTAAATGAAAAACATATATTGAGTATTATTAGTATTTTGTTTTCTGAAATGTTAGTTTTCCTGCTAACATTTAAACCTTTAACCTTTTGTTAAGGCAATCTTCAAACTAAACTTTATACTGTAAAAACTGTGAACATGACACCAATTTCAGTCATAAACCTTTTAGACTTATATTTTATTACTATTTAATTCACTGTCTGAGTTTATCAACTCAACCATTTCTAAACAGTTTGACGGGAATTGAGTTTTTCCAACAATTTTTTTCTCTGTTCCCACAAAAACAGAACAAACTCACAAATATTCTTAATTTTTAGACTATTTTTATTGGCGTGTAAAGCCCTTTCTGTTTTGTTTATTTTGTATGATGTATCTTATGAAAACCTTGACTTTTGTAGAATGCACATAATGTATTCAGTATAAATGCTATATTTTGTGTACTGAAATGTCAAATCTCTATATATTACTGAATAATTCATGCTATTCAATTTAAAGCTCTAGCTTTGTTTTCGTACACTTTGTTTTATTCACTTCACTCTGTGCGCAGAAGAAATGGCTGTTTTGTTTTTTTGGGGGGTTTTTTTCCATCTGTAATCTCCTGTGGTTAAAGCTTTAATTCCAACCAGCATTACTTTTCCAGATAATTTGGGTTTGGTATGAATAAAATCCGTGCTGCTGAATCTCTTGTCGCATGAATAAATTCATGCTTTTTGTTCTCCCCTAAAAAAACAACTGAACAAGGGAGGGAAAAAAAGTTAAATCCCTTCCTGAGTGAAATTCACGCATGACCTTATTCACCCTACCACCAGGTGTGTCGACTGGGAGGAATTAAACACCTGGTGGACCTGCTCGACCATAAAACCGTCGAGGTCCAAAGAAACTCGTGTGGGGCTTTGAGGAACCTTGTTTATGGGAAAGCTATGGATGAAAACAAGATCGCTGTCAGGAACGCAGGAGGGATCCCCGCTCTGCTCCGCCTGCTGAGGAAGACGGTCGATGCCGAAGTGCGGGAGCTCGTCACAGGTTGGTCAGCATGAGTGGAGAAGCTGCTTTTCACAGTCATGTTGACAGTAAATCTGCACAGAAAAATACATAATATATATATATATAAAAAAAAGTAAAACCACCAGTTGCTTTGCAAATATACTGACATATTTAAAATGTCTGTTTATATCCAGTGTATGAGATTTCTTTGTATAGTTTATTACTTCATTGTGCAGCAAACTTTTGCTTCCACTTCGATCCCATAGTTAATATTGGATTGCCCCACATCTCTAAACTTGTCACAGATTAATAAGTTTAAACACCACTGACCAAAGTCAGTTTCTTATACAATACTTATTTTCAAAGCAAAAAGCAGGTATTAATGTCTAAGATATTAAGTTTCTCACATTTAAAAGGCTTTTCTTTCTTGTTGGTTTGACTGATGGGAGATTTGATGACTTTGCTAATGAAACCGCTTTTTAACTTTATTATCTAATCATTTTTTTAGCAACAGTACTGATGTCGGATCACAGAAGTTTCTTTTTGCGTCATTGAAAATGCGGTTGGACTGTGACGACACAGACGTGTCCCGTAGCTCTTTCATCTCTACATCTCCCATCTAATAGGTTGTTTGCTGCCACAAATAGGGATTATCTCAGAGTGTTTTAAGGGAGTGACATGTAATTAAGATTCTTTGAAAATACAGTCACACAGACCTGGCAGTATTGCCCTCTCTGGTAATATTAGTATGGTTTTCCCTGCCTCTCTTGGCTGATGGTTTTTACCAATCTGCTATGTAAAATAGTCTCCACATGTCCCTTTCTCCTCCTTGGGCTTCATGCTACTTCATGTTGTTTGTGTTGTTTAAGCCCTGTAAACGTGTTACAAATCCATGTTGTTTTGGATCAGGGTGGAGCACTACTGGAATGAGAAAACCAAAGACATTTGGCTTCCAGGTGGCTGAGTCAGCTGTTTGTGCAGGGACTCCAGTCTTCTTTATTGCCCGGTTTCAGGTTACAGTCTAGTAGTCCCCAGGGGCAAAACAATTCAGCTGGAGTATGAGCACAATAATTTCGTATTAACTGGGAGGATATTGTTTTCAGCTTCCTCTATCAATCAAGTGTGTATTTACTTTGCCTAACACAAATAGAGGGGGGAAATATTCAGCATTTTTAAAAGGGCACAAGAGGATAATTTGTCTCTGCTCCCACTTGTTTTTATTAAACGAGTATAAAAAGAAAATCTAAAACATATGTCTTTGTGCTGTTTATTTAGACCTGGAAAGAGAGCAGGGGGACTCTTTTTTTTCCAAATCAGATTGAGCAGGTTTTATGTGAGCTCTGTTCAAGTGTTCTGCTTTCATCCACTGTTCTGAAAGCCTGTGGTGGCTAATTGGTTGTACAGACCCCAGAGTGGGATGTGGGGGGGTCTGTTTGAAAAGGTCAGCAGTACAACATCACCTTTGGTTAATTACAGCTAATAAGAACAGTCCCGAACTGTTACCTGGTCGACAAGAGGATCCCACACGGTAGCTTAAAGAGGAGCAGTCAGAGATCAGTCACTTGTCTATAATTTATTTCTACTTACAAAGCAGCCTCTGAGTAGTAGGTATCATATGAATAATTAACATTCTTGAGCATTTTCGTTGAAAGATGATTTAAAAGCAAAACAGTGGTGCCTGAAAGGCTTTTTCTTGCCTTCTACAAAATGTTCAGGCTCGCTGAGGGAAAACTCCCTCCTTGCTGCCAGTCTTTTGTCATCTTGTGGTCTGGTCTCATGTCTTGTGCTGCAAGCCGCTTTAGTTACTGCTCCTTGCACAAACGACTCCCCGTCTGATCAAAAGGTCAAGCTCACCATTTGGCAATAAGCTCACACACTCGGGCTCTGTTTATTATTCCAAATCAGCTTTTACCTTGGATTTCATTTCACTTTCCCTGCTTAACCATTCTTTTGTGTAATCAAACACCTTAACTCAGAGTTGGCAACTTACACCAGACCAACTATTTTACTGAGGATTTTTTATTTATTTATATTTTTTTTGTGACAGACCAACACACAACAGTTATGATATGAAAAATGAAGTGTCTTCAGGGTTGATGTTCAGTATGAGTTTTTTGTTCAGTATCTTTGTTTTACATGTGGAACAAAGATACATAAGGTTGCACACGTTGCTCTCATGGCTTGTGGCAATCTTCAAACACGACGTCTGATGGTTTTCTGTAAACTTTGGCTTTCCTTTTGATTCTCTCCCGCTCTTCCAGAGTTACCATCGGACTGTAATTTGCTTCTCTGATTAATTCTCTCCTTTTCCAGCTTGTCAGTTTAAATAGGCAGCCATGTGTTGATAGATTTGTCTTATAAAATAAGAAAGTAATGGTGGAAAATAATGCTTTAAGCTTCTCTACATTTGAATCCCTAGGACATGCTATGTGCTGCTTGGTCTGAGAGCTTCAACAAAAAGCTAGATGCTGAACTTACGGACAAATTTACAAATAAAGTGATTTGCTAATAAAGTGACACTATTCATAAATTTACACATTGTTTTTATACCATGTATCATTTTGATTTCGTTTGACAATTTTGCCTTTCTTAGTGGTGATCCGTCACATGCAATTCCAGTAAACTATATCAGTCTGTGAAAAGGTTCAAAAGGGTGTCAGTAATTTTGCGCAGCACTAGATGCTGCGAGTTCAGCTAAAAAGCACCTTTAAAGTACACACCAAGACGACTCTGATTCAGTCAATAGAGCATTGACATTTTTCAAGCTCAGCTCCCTGAATTCAAAAGGTTAATAAACTGGCCAGTTTTTAGGTTATCTGCCCCATTACAGGCTTGACCTAAATAGTGGCTCTGTTAAAGCTTCACCAAGCAATGTCTTTGACCTGCTGATATTTAATTCAGAGACAGAGATTGTCTTAAAGGAGCAGTTTCAACTTTTCTGAATCGGTCAAGGTCAGTTTCATTTTGTATAAAAGGAATTATTGTAACCAAGATGTAATTTATCTTTCACAGAGGCTTGGGACTCTTGGGAATTTATATTATCAAAAGTGAAGTATGTAGCTGCTCTTTATTGCAAGCATGTGGATTTGCAATCCTGCCTGTTGCAGGACAGAAAAAAAGGTGGACACAAGATAAAAAAAAAAATTAAAAATAAAAAACTAGCAGAGATGGATTCCCTGCAAATCTGTAGCTCCTGATAAGTAAAGTAGATTAAGGTTCAAACATTTAAGATGAAGTAAATTTGATTGACATTTCGTGAAGAAGGGAGTTGCGCTCGGTGTCTTCTTCGGGGAATTTAATGTTGTTTTTTGGTGCAGCGCCACCACAGGCAAGGGGATGAAAAGGTTTTTCAAAGGGCCTGGTTGGTTTGACACAGTGTAGCGTGAAAGTAAACTACACCAGCTGAAGATTTAACAAATGTTACAATTTTGGTTCCCAATCGAATTGAGTGTACTGGACTATCAGGTGTGAAAACACCCTCACACTCTCAGCCCAGTGGGCAATAGTTAGTTTGAAACTCATGGTGACAACCATTCACTCAATCAATAACCACTTTCACACATTGGTTACGCCTCTTGGTATAAAAAAAAGTGTCCTTGTGAAGCTGTCACTGTTTCTCCTTGATGATTCACTCGGATTACACAAAAAAAAGCTCAGCTCAGCACTGAAACAGTGCTTTTCTTCAAGTAGTGACTGCAGAACCTGCTGGGTCATAGCAGTGGTTTTGTGCTGACATTGTGCAGGTAGCAAGAGGCGCTAGCTTTGTGCCACAGATTGCATGACCATTTTTGAATCCAAGATTTTTGTGAAGAAAATTAAGTCAACTTTGAGTAGTTTTTTTTTTTTTTTTTTATTCTGACCTAAATGAAATTGGTGGATATTTAAAGGAGCATTCATTATGTAACTCTGCATGTTATTTCAGTGGCCTTGGTGCAAAGGTACCAGCACTTGGATCAGATTGAGATGCCTGACTTGTTGGAAACTTAAAAATCTCAAATGTTTTTCAGTTGGTGGGCGATCTGATACAGAGCCCTACCAGGTTGTTCTAACAATGATCTGACAGTTTAAATGGTGGTCTCCACTGTCTGGAAGTTATTGAGAGAGAAGGACTCAAAGGGAGCCATTTTCAGAATCAATGAGGTGTTTAAAAATTACAAAAGAGGAAGCACAAACACTGGAAGAAACTATTTTGAAGGGAAAAGCTCTCCACAAATATATGGCTTAGTATTATGTGTTATGCATTTGCCCTTAGTCTCTTACTTCTGTTTTTGTTTTCATGTTTTTTATTTTAGATTAAATAGGCCCTTTTTTTACCTTCAACTTGCTGCAGATGCACCTGAAGTTCCCCATTTAGGGACAATATTTCCATTCTTTCCTGTTGATTTTTTTATATTAATATTCTCACAATATTGTACTAATGCAGTGGTTGTAATTAACAGTCTGCAATTGTTTTATCTCTAGTATATTAAAGCTAGGTAAGCTGGCTGATAGTAATGGAAGGAAGAAAAACAGACTCATCTGAGCAAGAACAAAGCACGGAGTAGCCTCAAGTCTCAAGATTTTAGATGATTCTAAAATCTTGACACTCGTATCACAAACTCAGACCTTAATATTTTCTTTTAGCAGCTGCTACCATAAAACGCAAATCCACCTAACAATGCAGTTTAGAATTAGTTTTTTATCTATTGCTATTTTTTTTTTATCCTCACTAATGCCTGTCCCATCAGGGGAAAATATCCACAGATGGACAATGTTATTTCTTTCACAATATTGTCTTGCTGACTAGTGTAGTGTTGTGCTAAAGCACCAGATTATTTTCTTATACATGACATGTTAGCCGGGGTCAAAAAAAAAAGGACGCTGACAAGCATTTGAAGCTAAAGATCTTAATATTTTTGACAATGAAATTTAGCAACACATTAGTTAAAATTGGTATCCAAGCAAACTTGTTTTGCCTGGATACCAGCCAAACAAATTCAGTCCATTGTGACCAGTTGTTTAAATTAGATTTTTTTTTAATCTGTCTATATCACAGTAAAACCTCACAACCTGTTACACATTACCCATTTAATCTTAAAAGAAATCTCCTTTCAATTTAACTCCCATCTTATTAGCAGCTTCCTAATATATTCCTTCATTTCCCCATGAAAGCACTCCGAGTTCCTTTCTGTGCTCGTTTTATAAATTAATGACCCTGCTGCTATTACATTGTTTTTGGGTCACTGTTTAAAAAGTCAAGTAAAGCCACAAGAAAGCAGCAACAAAACAGGACAACAAGTAACAGGCTGATTTAAATCTGTGTGTGCACACAGAAACAAATAGACACAGGTTTGGTCCATGTGACTGTCAAATATGACTTATGAGTATTGCTGCTGGTGTTGCTCCACTGACAGCACTGTCAGTCACACCTCAGTAATTCCTGCGGTTGATTTCTCCAGCATGTAGCCTCGGCAGGACTAGTCTGATATCCTGCAGAGACCATTCGTTTCTGCAAATTGCCGGTAGAGTGGGTGTGGACCTGAGCAACATGTTTGAGAGAAGCTGTGGATCGAGTGGATTGTGAAGATAAAGCAAGGACATTGGTCAGCAGGAATCTGACTATTTTTTCCTGTATTTAAGCTGTGGAAGCTCTTTCAAGACACTCCTTTTCTGAGTGGTTTGGAAATCAGAAATATAAAGCTGAATGTGCTTGAATAAGTGCATAAATTTCATAATACTGTGTCATGCTTTCTCAAGCAGAGATTGCATCCCACCTTTTACTCTGCTTTTGATATGCAGAATCATTCACGCCGCTCGCGGGCTCCTGTAGGGTGCCCATGCCGCATATTTAAAAGTCAAATAGACACTATCTTCGGTTTTATTACGATGATTTGTCAAAATATGGACATTTATGTGTGGACGTCATCATATTTTCAATTATTGAAAGACATTGATAATTAAAATAGCTGATTCCATGATTTTCATTAGTAGGCCACAGAACGCACCATACATGGCTTCCGGTGTTTTTGCTGCCTTTACCCAAGGGGGGTTCTGCTCCACCGGACCCTCCTCCTTGAGTATCATAACATGTGGTAATTGTACATGTTCACAGTTAATGGCGTTAATTTTATTAACCTGTCTGAATAATGCCAGATCACATTGTGAGCTTTTTCTGTCTCCGTGTGGTCGCTCCTCTACAATCAGCTCCTTCTAATGAAACACCAAACTTGATAATAGCTGGATAAAAACACACACTTCGCGCTTTGTCACCAAATGCTGACACACTTGCACTCTCACACGGGTGATCACACGCTTTTGCCAGCAGACAAAGATCGCACTGGGAAAACATTGAGACCTTTCAATGATATCTGCATTTTATAAACGTGCCAAATTTCATTTTGATTTCAGTGTGTAGTCTCCTGTGAGTAGAAGCAGGAGTAACTATTTCACTCCTGGTACATATGGCAAAAGTAAAAGTGTACAAAATAGCCCAAGTGCTTCCTGTCCTACCCCTGACATGCAGCAAAAATCAAGTCATCACCGAATAAAAAGTTTTGACCTGGCTTGACTGTCAGAGGAGAAATACTCCCCCTGGCTGTATAAGATTGAGCTGGGTAAGGAAATGCATACATGACAGAGAGAAAAAAAGATACAGCGGATAAAGACTGAAAGGTGGAGAGAGACGGAAACAGATGAAAGATGGGATAAACAGAGACAGAAAGATGGGGGAGAAAGATGAAAAAAATAGATTTAGAAATGAAGATGTATACATATATATCTTCTATTTTTCTATTAGCATATAGACTCTTAATGTGAACAGTTTATTTTTCCAATAGAATAATTAAGTTTAAAAACTAGTTGTCAGATTAAAGCACTATCTCCTATACAGAGATAGTGCTTTATCTACTACGACAGCTTGTTTATGTTCTTCATCTATCTCAAATTTGAAGAGTGTCCTCTTTAAAATAGTAAAACCTATGTTTATAAAGGGTTGTTTAGCTTTGAATGGGTCACATGTTTCCCAAAGCCTGCCTCTGACTGGTTGATCAGAACCTGGTGACGACTCCTTCCCTGAAAATGGTTTTGGGAAAGCAAACAGCTTGGTTCTCATGCGAGAAGCTCACAGATAAACATCGAGTTTCTTTTCCTCCTTTTGTCACCCCTCCACTCATTGTTTAACATTAGATATTAGAATTAAACTGTAAACTTATTTTCTTTTAACTCCTGAGAGGGCAATGACCATTCAACGGCATAGCTGTAGTAAATGTTTGCTTCTGGTTTATCTCACTTGTAACCGCTGTTGTACATTTTAGCGAATAAACTTTAGGTTCATTAATTTTAAAATACATTGTTTTCTGAATAAGTAATTGAAGTGTAAGCATGCCAGTGATACATAATCTGAAAAATAAAAACTTTTCTTGCTACATTGAATTGGTGACAAAGATTGTTCAATGGAAGCTGAAAGAATTCACCCCTCAGATAAAGTTATAGCTGAAACCAATTGATTTATGTAAATTAATGCAGATAAATATCAACTCTACATGTAAAAGGAGACAATATTTTCTCTGCATATCTTGTAAAGCTTTGCCAGCACTGTCAGAATTGGGCTCCAGGGATCTATTATATTCTTTGTCATTTCCATTTCTTCAAATAGTCAGGGAATGACATGCTGAGAGAAAATAAAATCTGAATTTGGAGGGAAGCTGCAGAAGTTAGTTTTTATTTAGATATACAAATAAGATTTCAATCTGTGTGACATAAATATGAAAACACACAAAGAAATTTTGGATCTTTTTTTGTTGGTTCTGATCAGCTTATTTATATTCCTCCAAATCGGAACAAATATCCTCTCATTCCGCTTTTTAAGATAAATAGATTCAGTTTATATACAAAAATAGACTCTGATTAATCCAATTATATGTACAAATTCACACTCGGTTACATACCTTAAAAGTGGATTCTAGTCGTTGTACATTGCAGTCAAGTACAGTTCATTATGCCAGTCAGTGTAAAGTTTTCTATCCACAAAAGCACAGGTGATTCCATGGATTCATGAAGTTTTATGTATTTGCAAACTGAGCAAATTGTTATGTACAGACAGCAGCAGATTTGACTTTATCTGGTTGTGCACATGCATGTTTTACGCGTCCCTTTTAGTTTTGTCATGGCAGCATTTGTGAGATGTAGCCCTGTTTTTACTCTCGAGACTTTACAGTGCACTCGAGCTTGTGCTGCATTAGCCTCCTGCAAGGTTACAGATACCCTGCAGAAGGAGGCTGGTGCCTTAGTATAAGCCTTGCAGCAAGAGCCATCTAATTAGGAGAACATGCTACATGCTGGCTAATCCTCGACAGATGCAGCATCAAAGGCTGTCAGGACTGCGCATGATTATCAGCAGTTACCATAAGTATATTTGAATAGAGTGAGATGATAGAAGACTTTCCGTTATTTATATTTCATTTGAAATGCCTGAGCCATAGGGATCCTTGCCTCATCCTTTCTTTCTTTTTTTTCAATTCAAGTAATAATCTCCACCTTGAGGATATCCTCTGTAGATGAAATGCGATGCATTGATGCTAAAGCTGTGCTTTCATTCTAAAGAAGTGTTTTACCTGAGGCTCTCCGTCTGAATGCCTGCTTGTTTGTTTGCATTTGTTCTTGAATCCATGCTGAGCCCATTGGAAGTTTTTTTTTTTTTTTTAATTATTATTATTTCTCTTATGAGTTCCTCTAAATGCAGATGACAACTGATTAAAGAGGAGCCTTTTTTTTTTTTTTTGTCTTTACTTCCCCAGGGGTTCTGTGGAACCTTTCTTCATGCGATGCTGTGAAGATGACAATCATCCGGGACGCCTTATCCACTCTGACCAACACTGTGATCATCCCTCACTCTGGATGGAGCAGCTCTACATTCGACGATGACCACAAGCTAAAGTTCCACTCCTCCCTAGTGCTGAAGAACACTACAGGCTGCCTTAGGTAAACCACCTGATGATCACGCTGGACACTAGCACCTCACTGTGGGCATTCGCCGCTATTACATCTGATATGTATTGTCAATAAATGTGAAATTTTGTCCCATTACATTTTTTTTTTTTATAAAAATATATTTTTTATCTCTAATTTACATAAATCTTAGAGTTTTAAAATAATAATTTTACTGTTGTCCAGATTTGAATAATATGCAAAAAGATAGTAATATATATAGAAACATATTTGCATTTCTAATCTTTATTTCTAGTATCCATCCACAGAAAAGAAAAGAATGAAGGAATTGTGTCCCTTCATTCCTTTCTATATGTACTCTTCCGTTCTTTGTTTCTTTCTTCATCCCTCAATCTATGCCTCCCTCTCCTATTTTCTTCCTTCTTTCATTCCTGACATTCTTCCTTGTGTCCTTCCTTCTTGCCTTATTTTCTTCTGTCCTTGTAATCTCATCTTCTTCTTTTCATCTTTCTTTATGTTCTTTTTGTCATCCATTTTTATTTTTTGTGTTCTTTCTTACTTACTCCTTTCTTTCTTCTGTCCTGTCCTTCTTCCATCCTCCCTTATACCTTATTTTTTCTCTCTTCTTTACTTCCTGACTTCTGTCCTTTCATCCTTCTATCCTATGTTCCTGTCATTTTGTCCTTTCTTGTATCCAACTTTTTACCTTTCTCATGGCTTATCATTTAGTGTATTTGTTCTTTCATACATCCATTGCATTCTCTAATTATTATCCGTTGAGATTTTGACTGGTTCCACATTGAAAGACTGCACGCTGTAGAAATATCTGTGTGTTTATGGTTAACTTTGTTCAGGAAAAGTCTGGATTTTTTACATAAAAACTGCAGGAACCCCAAACAACTTGTACAATTGAGATTCATAAAATGTTTTTTTTTTCTCTATCCTGCGGCATATTGCTTTGCAGGTTTAATTAGTGGAAGTCAATTCACTTTGTATATGTTTGTGCATCATGTGAACATGCATAGGTACGGCTTAAGGAGCTTTATTTACTGAGCAAAGAACAATACTTACTAGAATCAGGCCACACAAAGTCTCCTCATACATTAAAGATGGTATCTGGGAACGACAAAGCCCACATTACCATTTCAAGTAGGAGACACACAGCTATCATTTTGGGCGTTTGTTTACTAAGCAAAGCCCCAACTTGAATGGCTAATGAGTGTGTGTGTGTTCTCATGTGTTCATGTTTTTTTTAAAAGGAACCTGAGTTCAGCCGGTGAGGAGGCCAGAAAGCAGATGCGTACTTGTGACGGCCTGGTTGACTCACTGCTCTACGTCATCAAAGCCTGTGTAAACACGTCTGACTTTGACAGCAAGGTACCTCACAAAGCCTGCAGCCCACCATTGCACACACACGCACACGCATCTACACACGCCCTCTTAGGCCCGGAGGAGAATATGCAGCCAGTTGATAAGAAGCTCTGGAGAAAATACCCTACTTATCCTCTTTGAATCAGTTTATTGCCTGCGTCTAAATGACCCTCAGAGCAGTTAACAGAAACTGTTTGATCTGCTTTGTCACCCAAAGCACAGCCAGAATGTGAACCTTAAGCATCAGATGTTCATCATACAGTAAATTAGCATTTATTCAGTGGCTGCGGCAAAGAAAGTACATCTCCTAAGCATGAATCCTTGCATTATGAAAGTTAAGTGAATCATCTGAAATGTGGTGATGGTTTCTCCCTTTGGCAAAGAACCTAGTCAAGCAGATAATGTTCTATGTTTCCTGATGTTCTGTACAGCTAAGGAATGCAAACCTCAGTAAAAATGGATTTATAATCAATGCATTCTAGATAGTTTTTCAAATAAAGACTCTAAGAAGCATATTACAAGTGTAACATTATTTACCAGAGGTCTAATTATTTAATTTTTTAATTGCAACTTGTAAAAAAACATATAGCCAAACTAAAAGCCAGAATTGTGATGACCAGCAGATTGTTGGTGGCCACCTAGATGTTTTTTCTTTTAATATCCTCAGGTTGAAACTGGATTTATAACACATAGCAAAAGTATTGATGTTGAGTGAGGATAATGAGGGTAATATTAATATTAATATTATCAGTGAGGGTAATATTAATATCTCAAAAATCTGTTTGGAATGCAATATTTGTTGGCTATTCATTTCAAGTGTCGTGAATTCATGTTTTGCATAAAAGTAATAACTTGAACCTACTGGATGTAGTCCCGCTAGAGCAGATATTCACACCTAATAACAATAAAAGGGCAGAGGAAGAAGAAAAAGAAAAATGATCACAGGAGATTTAAAAGCAATGTTATGGCAGATGAGAGGAATCAGGAAGATGTGGGCTGTTACCATTATCACAAAGATCTCTATGTTTGTAGTCTGGATCAGTATTATTTGAATTATCATCGTCTTATGAAAAACGTGTTTTGATACAGTCATCCAAATTAACAGAAAATTACCATAAAATATATACAGACTTAACTTCACGTTTTGAATTGAATTACCGAAACAAACAAATTTGTCAACGATATTCTAATGACACGATAATCCTTATAATGCTGGAGAACCGAATAACGTATCTGGTCTCAATCTTTGCTGCAATAACCTCAACTTGTAATATTCAGTCAACAAAACAATAAAAAATATTGATGAACATTTCAAGTCAACAATAGTTCCCACTATTGTTGCTTATGAAAGTGTTTCTGATGTTTTTATGTTTTACATTTTCAAAAATGTAAAGCACTTTGAACTGGTTTATAACTGATATGTGCTTTACACATATACTTAAATGATTGATAAGGAATTTGCATACATTATGATACAAAATGTTCATACTACTATATCTTAAGCAAAAGTGCATCTCACCTGTGTATTTTAGTTGTCATTTACTTTTACGCCACAACTGTTTTGTTTTATTTTCCGTTTTGAATTGGATAAAACAGTTTCATATTTTGTACGTCAAGCCAGTTGTACTTCTCCTAAATATTCTTTGTGTTAATTTCTCTATTATATATTTTTTGTTGTTTAAGCCCCTTGTTTTCATATACATGTATAATATTAAAATCATAATTTTATTAGAAAAAGTTTAAAAAAACTGTAACCTTGTTTTGCTGTATCACCTTACCTCAATTGTAACAATGAACAGAAGAACTGCTGCCTTTATATTGCTTACATACTTAAATACTGTTAACCAGTTCTCATATACTCTCATATACTTGTTTGGATTGATACATGAAGTTCAAGCTTTTATTTTTCTGTGCCTGGCAGATTGTGGAGAACTGTATTTGCACTCTAAGGAACCTGTCTTATCGTCTGGAGCTGGAGATGATGCCATCGTCATTTCCAGTAAACCAGGAAATAGATGGCTTACTGGGCCGAGAGTCACCAAGTAAAGAGGTGGACTCCAGCTGCTGGGGCAGGAAGAGAAAGAAGAAGAAAAACAGCTTGCAGGAGGACTCAGTGAGTGTTGTGTTTTAACTGGACTATTGTGCTTGTTTGTGCTTCATAAGTTCTAGATGCACAGAACTTTGGCTTTTCTTGGCCAACAGTTTTTCATATTTTTTTTTTTTATGTCAGAATTTTTTTCACACTGGAAATATGTTTCTAGTGTATATAAGTGAAAAATGTGCTGCAGGTGCCATGATAGAGATATTGGAAAATACGAAATTTGAAGATTATCCTTATTTATCCATTAAAGTAAACACCAACAATTACCTTAAGACTTTTTTATTTTAAAATGTAGAGGAATGTCTGATTTTTGGTGCGTTTAATGAGCTTCTGATCAAGGAAAAATTAACACATTCTGATCTGTAGAAGATTGTCTGATAAAATAAAATTATTGTTATTAAATGATTCCTAAAGCATCACCCTTTCGCAGTCTGACTTGTAAGTTGTTGTATGTTCAGTGGGACGGTGTGGGGCCCATCCCTGGCTTCTCCAAGTCTCCTAAGGGGGCCGAGATGCTGTGGCACCCCTCTGTGGTCAAGCCTTACTTGACACTGCTATCTGAGAGCTCCAATCCTGCCACTCTTGAAGGTTCAGCAGGATCTCTTCAGAACCTGTCAGCTGGCAACTGGAAGGTACAGTGCAAATGTGCATTCATTCAAAACACAAATGCAGATTTTCTCGTGCTTCTCTGCCGTGGCTGTGAAACAATGCATACAAATGGGCTTAGCTGTTCACCTCTTCTGCATCAGTCAAACAAATGTCAGTTTAACGCTTGAAATCACAAATGCACATCTCAAGCTCATCAGTATTCCCTTGTGATGCAGAGACCTTAATGACATTTTCATCTGTTTTCTGTATTTAGTTTGCAGCGTACATTCGTGCAGCAGTTCGTAAAGAGAAAGGGCTTCCCATCCTGGTGGAACTGCTGCGGATGGACAACGACAGGGTGGTGTGTTCGGTTGCCACGGCTCTGAGAAACATGGCCCTGGACATCAGGAACAAGGAGCTTATAGGTCAGGAGCCACTTTGTTGTGTTTGAAACATCTTGGACTGAAAAAAATATACTATACTGAGCTATTTATGAGAAGTTTTTCTGCTTTATTATGTCATGTAATGTAGCTCATGCTGTACCAATAACCCAGATACCATGCTGCGAATTTGTTTGGCTCAACTTAATGCACAATCTCACATGATGTGTTGATCTTATGAATACAGTCTTAAGTTGACATGTTTTCACTCTAGACTCTGGACATAATCCAGAAACGCTCTTGTAGCTTGCCAAGGCCCTTTTATTTCTTGTAAAGTAATTGTGATTGGCTACAGATGGCAGCTTCACCGAAAGAAACAAGCACATGATATGACTGGAAAATCAAAGAAACTCTGTGCAGATTTATACAAGGCAAGAACGTTGTCAGTTTTGAACCAGTAATGAACCGAAGTTTGTCATTTACTGGCATTTCAAAACGGTTAGGAGTGAAAGTTATTTTGCCAGAGTTTCTAACAAGATTTTATCTTGGGGATTAATCATAAAATAAATAGTTGCTGCAGATATAATGAACAAATAAAACAACTTTTTTTGGAAAGCAGATTTAAAGGAGAGATGGTTGAGTTGCTTTTGTCACAAGAACTGGAAGTCTATTGCCAGAGGAATAATGAGGCATTGAAGCCAACACACACTGAACCTTCCGACCTTCATGATAGTGCTATGAACAGTTTTATATTAGGATAAGTGACAATGTCTGTAAGAGAGGGCTCAGATCTAGTGGGACCAGCAAAGCTAATGCAGAGATCTCTGTGTGTTTTCCATAATCGAGGTTAATTCTTGGTTCAATTAATTTCCAAATCCTGCATGTTTCATAACAGACTGAGGTTAATGCCTCAAAAGGATAAAACAGAGCAACTGTACGATCTTACTGTTATCTAATGAGTTTCTCTCTCTCTCTGCCTTAATGAAGTGCAGAAATGTCTTTTGACGTAGAATAAAAAAAATATCGCCAACATTTACATAGCTTCTTACATCTCCACGTATCCTCTGAATTCATATTTTAACACCTCACTGATATTGAAATGAGTTAAATTTCTACTGCTATTGAATATGTGACCTGGTGGCGTATGGTGTATTCAATAACAGAGAAATGTTTGGATTTTTGAGCTGCTGGACAGCCTGTACCACTCAGGGATTTTAAATATGTAACCTGCCGGCCAGCAGATGATTTCTCAATGCATCTCTTTGGGAAATTAAATGGTGCGTCTATGAGGACACTTCCAAACTCATCATAGAACCACCAGATAAGTTGTTGATAACTCTGTCATTAAATCACTCCAAAATTTAAATGAATATTCAGCCAGAAGCTTGCATGACTGGGACTTTGCTGTGATCATTGTGTCCCAGGGAATGAAAAGCTCACAGCCTAATATAAATATGACATCCATGTGCATGATGAGCATGTGTCCCAGCTAAAGCTGTGTGGTAATCCTCCTGTACAATCCTGTGCTTCATAAAACCGTCTTTCACTCTGTGAAATGAATGTTTATTCAGTAGCGGGAACGATGTCTGACGGCGCGGGTTAATGAGGTTTTAGTGATGGTTAAATATGCTTTTTGAGGTCTTTGTTTGACTTGGTGCGGCAAGTATTCAGCATCTTTAGCCGGGCTGCTGCACTGAAGGACAGATAAGGGAGGCAATCCTCCTTCACACTGAAACACACAAACAGTTTCATTTATGAAAAGTGCCTTCCATGCTGCAGACCCCAGCACATTGAATGTTACTCCTTTATTTAGATGACATTACATACTGTTGAGGTCAGCACAGAATTTATTTGTGAATGCATTGCACAAAATGTAAAAAAAAATGCATCAAAATCATGTACACATGAATGAGGCATCGCCCCCTCATTCTGTCCTTGCCTGAGCTTCTGCAGCAAACCTGCAGTACATCGTGTCATTACGCATAAGCTGCAAGTCCCGCCTCCCTCCCCCGCAGGGAAGTACGCGATGAGGGACCTGGTAAACCGCCTCCCTGGGGGGAACACCACCCTGCTGTCGGATGAGACCGTGGCCGCCATCTGTTGCACGCTGCACGAGGTCACCAGCAAAAACATGGAAAACGCCAAGGCGTTGGCAGACACAGGCGGCATCAAGAAGCTCGTCGACATCACCAAGGGCAGAGGAGACAGGTGGGGTTGCCGACGCACACGTTTGTTAAAATGCTTTGCTGAACACTGGGCAGTGTGTTCCTTGAAGTTTAACATCCCGATGGAACAATGCTGCAGCAGCTATTTTTAGTTTGTTGTATATTCAGTACGATTCTAGGTTAAAACGTATTAAGGACAGCCTACTCCATCAGTCATGCTGTCTTGTGTTAACCACAATGAATTCTTGCTCAGAAATGCATAACAAAGTTTGACTGTTTTCCAGATATTCAGTGAAGGTGGTGAAGGCAGCAGCCCAGGTGCTGAACACGCTGTGGCTGTACAAGGATCTACGGCCCATCTACAAAAAGGTTCATACAGTTTGTTTAATGCTAAATGTTTCAATGATTTTATGATTATATTTTAAATAGAAATATCAGAAACTGTCTTACGATAACATGACGTGCTGGATTTATTTATTTTTTAAAATAATGTTTTGGAGAAGTATTAATTTCCTTGAACTGTGTCACATTTTGTCACGTAACACCTGCATGTGTATTTCAGTTGGATTTTATGTGACAACACAAACAAAGAAAAATTATGGTTATGCATGTTTTTTTATTATTCTTTTTTTTTTATCTCAAAATCTTATGCATTAGTTTTCAGCCCACTTTGGTCTGATGCCCCTCAATAAAATCCCGGCTAGTTAATTGCCACATAATTAGTAAATAGAGTCCAATTGTGTGATAATTATTCTCTGTATTCTCTGTCATTTTGTGAAAACCCCAGAGGGATTTTAAAGAACATTGGTGTTAATTAATCATTTGTAAATGGATAGAGTAGGCACTTTGACACAACTGCAAACCTAACAAAAGGTAATAACAGCATGTTATATTGAAGGATATTCATGTATTTGAATGGCATGGTTACAACACAGACCTAAATCTTAATGAGAATAAATAACAATTAACAATTGATCTTCTCAGGCAAAGTTCAGATTTAATGTGCACAATGTTGGAAAAGCATTGACACTCCACAATTTAGCAATACTTTGTGTTGATTTATTACATAAAATCCCAATGAAAAAAAGTTTTGATTTTGTCTTGGTTCCTCTGACTGCCACTTTCTCCCCTCACAGGATGGCTGGAACCAAAACCATTTCATCACCCCAGTGTCAACACTGGAACGGGACAGGTTCAAGTCCCAGCCCACCCTCGCCACCAGCACCGTCCAGATGTCTCCAGTCAACCACCCGGGTACGTTGTGGTAGCTTCGAACCCTGCAGCCAGGCAGCCGCAGTGAAACAGGAGCTGTGAAAATAAATATGCAATTTTTTTTATCTCTCTCTCTCTCTCTCTCTCTCTCTCTCTCCACAGCCGCCAGTGCCACGTCATCTCCGGCAATGTTGGGCATCAAAGAGCACAGAAGCTCAGTCAGAGATTATCAGAGAACTCATTCAACTATGCAGTTTTATAATTACCAAGGAGACGGCAGTATTCACAGAAAACAGTATACAGGTACTTATCTGAAAGATGGTGAACTTTAAAAAGAAATCTAATTTAAGTCATGAATTATCTGCTCTATACTTGAGATCACTTTTTGCTCATTTCCACACGCCCATTTCGTTATCTCCTTTATTCTCCCTATTGCTCCCAGCAGATCCACTTTTATCTCCCCACTATGAGCCCTATGACAATTGGTCAGTTTAACTGAGAGCTATTTGTCCCTACAGCACTAAAGTCCATTTACTATCTAGAAGCAACTGCTTCACTATTCTGCTTTTAACACATTAGGTCCTAGTGAGTCATATGTCAGGGCAATCCAGACATACAGCATCCAGACGACAGCCCTCACCAGCCTCCACTGGCTGGTGGGATCAGGAAGCGGGCAGAGTAAACAAGCAAAACTGCAGCCTTGTCAATTCATGTTCTGGGCAGGGAAGTGGAAATTGAGTTTCTGGATTCCACCAGGTTGATAAAGTGCCAATGAAAATGCCCATCCCCGATGGTTATGTAAACTACAGTGCAGCACAGGCCAACCCCATTATTTGGTGGTATTTCTCTCCAGCGACGCACGGCCCATTTGATCCTACTCCATCTAAATACAGACATTTGCCCGTTGGGGATGTGCAGACTCTTTCTGTGATATGAAATGAGGTGTTTTTGTATTAAATTCCTCCATTTTATTCACAGCAGCAGTAACTTTATTGTTTTGTGTGTTTTTTTCCAGGGTCTGGCAAACCGTCTCCATATTACTACTCATCACCCACAAGAGAGGAGCCCAGAAGATCACAGGTGAATATAATATTTCTTCATAAAAGTCTGGTCAGACCTCACACCCTCTCCATTCTTAGCAACAACACAAGCGCAAATGAAGGAATAAACTTGTTTTATGTTTGGTTTTGTTTTTTTAGATCATTTATTTCTTGATTTACTTTTGAACTTGGTTCTAAAAACCAAGCATGACACATTAAATATATTTAATTTTACTTCACAGTCCTTCGCTGTAGCCATAATAACTAACTCATAGCCGAGGCTTTTTCACTCTCAAATGTTTTATCATGTTGCTCAATCAGACATCTCCACATTCAAAATTTGACACATTCACAGTCACTTTGACCATCGCTGTCTGCCACCTTGACTATAGCAACATAACATTGGTCAGTTGTTTCTCAAATTTTTCTGAGGATAAAAGTTGTCCTTTTATTTTAAGTTCTACGTGGACAATTTGAAGGGATATAAAGACAAATATTTAAAGTAAATTAAATCAACCCTCATTTTAAGGAAGAAAAAAAAAGTGAAGCTTTGCAGTTCATCTACGCCACTTTATAAATACAAAGACCCTGTTACGCATTCTGCTGCCGTTGCTGGGAATAACCCAGCACATCAGCCATTGTGTGAGCAAGAGTGAATGTGACTGCTGGGATTGGGATGTCCTCTCTGTGTCTCGGGCAGCTGTCCCTGCAGGACACGTCCATGTGTGCCCATTCAGATAACAGACACGAGGAGAGGAAGGCATCAAGCGTGTGAGCGTGCTCCGGGAGTTGTAAACATTCCTTGTGGTAGAATTAAATGTAAATCATCAAGATTTCTTTGGGATCAGTAAAGTATTTTTGAATTTAATTGGATTTGAAAATAGTCAAACTAGAGTTACCAAAGCTAAATGACAGTACCTGCATTGGTAGATCACATCAAACTGAATATCAGAGTATATGTACGTACCAGATTATGTGTGTACTAAGTTAGAAAGTCCATAAAGATTCCTTTCTGTTTTATGAAGAAATATAAAGCTAATCCTAAAGCAGTTAAGTCTATATAGTAAAACGGTCATACTTCCTTAAGGATTCTGGCTTCCATAATGCTTTATTCTATTTAAAAATGAAAAAAAAATAACTTACTTACATTTTAGGATGCTTAAGCAAGAAAACATTTGCATTTCAGAATCTGTAGGCTGCAGACTCCAGCACAATGTCACATTCACAGTAGACCCAGCCCACAACAAGACATTAACAAAGTAAACAGGGTTCCTGTGGGTTCTTCAGGTGGTACATCAGAAACACAGTGTGCTCATCATGATGTGTTTGTGTTCCTTAACTGTTCTGAGCATGCACAAAGCTTGTGTGATGGTATCCTGGTGGCTAGCTTATCAACGAAGTGTGTGATGACAGGCTTTTCTGGCCTCACACCAAAGCAGCATCCAAACCAAGTCTATTTTGGGCTGGCAACTCTGCAAGTATTTTATCTCAGCATTTTTGCCAGTAAACGTATGGTATCTATATTAACAGCAACATCAACAATGTATGACTCTGAGACCTCACTAATGAACAGAACAGTTGGATCTCATCAGTATAAAAATGATAACAGTCATTATGATGGACTCCTTGGAGTCTATCCAAGCAGATGTACATTAAGTAATAAAAAAAAAAAAACATTAGGGCCAAGAATACAGCCTTGAGCAATTCCACTGGAAAGATTTGGCATTTATGACATGACCTGATTCACATGATACCAAAAGATCTCCAAGAATGGTAAAGATAGAAGTAAACACAAGAGGTAAAGTCTCCCCTGTCTGCTGCCAGCAGAATCCCCTTGGAGATGTTCTTGGGGTTCATGGAAACCACAAAGTGGTCTTAGATTTGGTGATGGGCTTCTAACTGTGAACACTGCATTTAATCAAGGAATTTAGAGTAAATTCATTTTGGAAAAACTTCATTAATACAAATCCTAAGAATGAATTAACGCAAGGCCTCCCCGCCTCTTTTCTTGCAGGCTGTGTATTACACAGAAGAGCCGTGTCGAAGGAATTACGACACATACAGGATGTACCTGCAGCATCCCCACGGCTACGACGATGCGTATTTAGAAGAAGTCATCACCTACCCTCCTACAGCAGACTACAGCTCCCAGCCTCATGGACTGAAATCCACCTCTAACTATGTGGACTACTATGCTAGCACACGGAGGCCTTCCTACAGGGCAGAACAGTACCCAGGTTCTCCTGACTCCTGGGTATAAGTCCGCAGACGGATCTGCTGTACAATCTTGAGAACATTTTTCCAGACCGATTTCTTCTTTCACCCTGCAGCAGAGGCAAGGAGCAACACAGGAAACTTCTTTCATGAACTTGGCTTTATGAGTGTGTTTGTTTTAAAGTGGATGTGCTTGTATGGAGAGGTGAGTTCAGCAGAGCGGCAGCAGATGGAAAGACGGGATGTGTGCCAAAGAGGGAAATCATGGAATGTTTTTAAAGATTATTTTTCATTTCAAGAGTAAGATGGAATCATGGCAGGGGGAGGGAGGGGTAGGGGCGACGTCGAGGGAGAATCCAGGACACTATCGTGAGAAGACGTGTGTCATGTCGTGTGTAGATATTAGCTTTAATTTTCTTCAAGGAACTCATAAGTGTGAGAGCATGGTTAAAGGTGTGAGTCATGTTAGCGAGGGTCCGCGGTACGAGTCAAGATGTGGGGGGAAAATGTATGTGCTGAAGCCAAAACGGATCATGAACTCATTTGTAAAGAAATAAAATAAAAAATAAAAAAGACTAATTAACTAATGATGTTAGATTGTACAGAGGGATCAAAGTTTATCTGTACTTAATGTCGAAACTGTGTAATGCAATGGAGTCTTGTACATTTCTTTGATTTTATTGTAAATACAGACAAAAATCAGCATTACTTTGGTTTACACATTAGCACTGGTTAAAAGACTAAACAACTTGTGCCATGTTCTAAAGATATATAAATATACAGATATGTGGAAAAAGATGGCATCGTAACAACTATGTGAACAAAATAAAAGGTCATTTTTGTTTTTTAAACCAGTTGTGTGATTCTCCTTATTCTAACCAATGGCGTGGAAGTGTTCAGAGAGACCTGAGGGCCGTGCCCTCCTACAGTCTGAGGGTTTCATTTGATGTTTGCACAGACGTGGGTGAATGAAGGAGGCTTTGAACCATCTGTAAAGCTCCTGATGCTTTATGTACTCTAAACCCAACACTAAGCCTACACCTGTGCAAAGACATCATTAAAATATATATAAACTTAAATCGTGTTTTTTTTTAAACCACAGGATTATGCTCATGAGTGGTGGCTTATTTGTGAAAATGTCTGCAAGTTTTAAGTTTAAAATATACCTTCATGATGTCAATATTAACATCGTAGGTACAGTGTAGGACATATTTATTTTGCAGCAGATGCTTTAAAAGCACAGAATCACTTTATTTCAGACAGATAATCTCAGCAGCAAAACGTGGCATCTTGAGGTCATCAAGTCTCCATAGCAACCAATGTAAGCCTCCTGTAGGCCTGACAGTTGCATGGGATGTTCCCGTTCTACCATAACAGATGTAAATGTATGTAGTTTACTAAACTGCTGACACTTTTAACTGGAGTTGGGTTCTTTGGTCAGACGAGGCTAATATTGAGTTTTAAAAGCGACAAACCAACTTGATTCAGTGAATAGGTGGGAAAGCATTTTGGGGTTTTTTCATGGCAGAGGATCTGCGATGCTCTGGGCCAGTTTCTCATCAAAAGACACATCTGATATGTTAGAAGTCAGGAAAGTAGAAATAGAAAATTTTAGAAAACCTGATTGTTGCTTTTCTACAATAACACAAACCTGTCATCCACCTACCGGAACAAGACAATTTAAAAGCTGTGCAAGCAAAAAAGAGCATATTGGAAAATACTGCAGCAGTGTCACAAAGGCGAGCGTCTAAACTCTAGGCTGGAAATTCATTATTTCTGCATGCATCACTGTGCTCCTTCAAAAACTACAAGTACTATCCTTTAAAACCACAATATGTCCCTAGACGTGTTGCATGCCTGTTTATTCTTGTATTTTTTTACCTGACAATCCAAATTTTTTAATGTATTTTCTATTAAATATACTTTTGTTAGTTTCCGTGTCGTGTCTGAGTATGTGTTATGTTCTTTATGTTGTTCAGTCAATTGCAACAAAGCAATTGACTGAACAAGGGAAACATTTGGAGCTCATCATGACTGCAAATAGAAAACACATTTTTCACTTTATTTGACAAAAGCAGGGATTTGTCCATATAAAATTTTTTCACCAGCTTTCCCGTTTTTTTTTTTTTTTTTTTAAATTGCTTCAAAAGGAACTTTTTTTTTAGCATTGTTTTTGATCAGCTGCCTGATTAATGAAGGTAGGCAGATGCTCTGGAAAAGGTGTGGCTGAAAGAAATGCGAGCTGAAAGGAATTATTACTTTCCGCAATAAAACACGTAAGGTTCTATTTGTACTCTACCAAAAATAAATTTATCCACCTGCAGGTCTCTTTCTAACAACTTGCTCAAGTTCAGCTGATGCTTTCAGTTTAGCTTCTTCGGACCTTATCATGAGTGAGGGATTTCATATGCAACTAAATCTAATAAAACTTATCTTATAGAACTTAATGACGATGCAATGAAGTCAGATACACTACGACATCGTTGTTTATGGTCTTTCATCAGATCAAGCCTCACATGAGCACCGAAGCATCCTTTTTTGAATAAAAAAAAAGAAGAAACCAATATAACTTAAGACAGACCAAAACCTGTGTTTCAAAGAAAATTCTAGGAGATATCAGGATTTTCCAGGATTGCCTCCTTCCTTTTTTTCTTTTGCGGATGTTTTTAGGCAGCCAGTGTGAACGTGCATTACTGTCATCAAGTGGAAATGAAATTGGTGCCAGAAGAAAACAGCCGAATTCATACTGAGGTGAATTCCATTAACTTATTAGGTGACCACTTAAAGAAAATGGTTGCACTAGGCTTTATGGGTACCGAGGTGAAAGCTGACAATTTTTCAGGTGTTTACTTGTAAAATAATAATAATAATAAAAAAAAAAGTTTAAAAATTATGGGTAACTTTGCAATTTAAAACAATACAACTCAAATAAAATACACTTTAAAAAAATTGAGGCAAACCTTGTAGTTGGAGAGTTCTTGTTTTTGAAAGTCACTGTCGTCTAAATGCCAACAATAAAAAAAAATTCAGTGTCAATTTTAGTTTCGTGAATTCAATACATATTTAATAACTCACACTTCTTATTTTATAGAATATTAGTCTAGCACATATGAGTAGCTTTGAACGGAACCTGGTTTGTGAGTAAAAGACCAGAGAAAAATGGTGAAATGGCCTTTTCTTAAGTTGCCTCCCATTTCATAAGATTCAGATCTATGTCAAATGGAAATTTTAATTGTATGTCTGGAAAAGTCAGAATATAAACAGAGGAAACCTTTTCAGGTGAGATTACTTTTCTATAGGCCCATTTGGAAAAAAAAAAAAAAAAGCCACAGCTTTGGTTGGCTATGTGCATAATGTCTAGAGCATATCACTGAGAGGGGGGGAAAAAACTTAAGATGAGAGGGAAGCCACTTTTGCAAGAAAACTACACGTTATTAACAACAAGTGAAACAAACTGGTTGAGTGTTTGAGAACCAGTGTTCTTCTGGCTTCATTTGTTCTGGTTTCAGTTCTTCTTAAATAGTTTCAACATCTGTTTGTTTTTAAAGAGAGAGAGAGAGAAAGATTGAAATGATGGGCGTGTCTGCGGCTTCCTGTAGATTCTGAGCATAAAAACAAGCGAGTGGGCGTTCACAGCACTTTGCTGCGGATCTTCTCTGCGCTGCGGAAACTTTCCAACAAAATGGTGCAACAACTCTCCAAATCCGGAGCAAAAGACGCTCATCTGCTCAAAGCTGGGCACCCGCCAGCAGGTAAACAGATGTTCACATCAACTTTTGTAGGTGCTTGTTTTGTTGTTTTTAGGTTTAATCAAAGCGCTTTTGTCCTTGTGCTGTCTGACCCAGATACACAGCCATGCAGAAAAACAAACAATAGCTCGACTTTGCTGCTGCGGTTTTGAAATGGTTCTGGTTTTCATGTTTGTTGGGTTGCATTATTATTAGTTCACCTCTCTGCAAGACGTTTTGCTGAAAAGCGTCCGGATGTTGTCGGATGTTTTTTTTTTTTTCTTTTAAAGGCCTTGTGGCGTAAAAAAACGTGACAACTCCGCTCCTGCGGGCGCAGTTTGCACACAAGGTGTTAATCAGTTTACTGCGGCAGCTTAGTTTCTAATGCTAATGCATCGAGGTTTCAAATCTACCAAGATCCAAAATATAACTTTACTCATTTATTTTTTTTAAACATGCAACTAAAATTAAACTTGTGTAAATATTTAAATACACAAAATCATTGAAATGCACATTACTTCAGAAACCCATTAATTAAAAACAGTTTAGTTCATCTCAGATAAATCAAATTATTCCGTACATATTTTTGTTCTGCTACAGTCCTTCTCGAAATGATTTTGGGCTCGTCAGACACTCCCCCTTGCGAATGATTGGTAAACCTGTTATTAGTAACCAATGGGCTCCTCTATATCCATCTTAGCCCCGCCCACTGACTTAAAACTCATTCTGCAACTCGCGTTCTTTCAAACTTTCAAGTAACCCAGCAGAATACCTTAAGATGGCCACATTTTAAAACAAGTTACATTTATTTGTACATAATGCATAAAGTCAGAACTGAAATGAACACCCCTTTTATATTTTATCGTCGTTAGTGAAGGCAGGAGGAAAACGAGTTGCCAAGAAAACCCTGGAGGACGGATCTGCCCATGGGACTCCTGAGAAAGAGACAAAGAGGTCTGATAAACTCAGGTACAGCCCTACGCCACTGCCCTGGCTGAACTAAGAAGCCTTGGCTAATTAAGTGAATCTCGTTTGTTTTTCTTTTCTTTTCTTCAAACCTGTGCAGCCGGTCTCTTGCCACCTCCAACAGGATGCAACAAGTCGGGCTTCTTCTGACTGGGACTCTTGACAAGGTTAATAATAATAATAATAAAAAAGAATCTATTTATTTGGCTTGCTTAATTGAATTCCATCTAGATTTCCATAGTTGCTAATTCATAAAACCCCTGCTTGATATTTTACAGCTGAGTCATGACTTTCCAGAGACCCCTGTGAGCGTGAGGCACAGCAAGGTGCGCCCTGCTGTGGAAAGGTCTCACTGCCCCCGGACCTTCTGCATCCAGCAGCCCAGGAAGTGGTGAATTTGCCTAAGAATACCCCAGAGCCTGTTGTGTTCAGTCTGTAGTCAAACGTTAAACTCTTGAGGGGATGTGGCAGGTTCTCTGTGAGGTGCTGATTTAAACCATTTACCGTTTAGAAGAAAAACAACTTTCCTTTTGTGCTAAGCTTTTGAAGAAGAATCATGATGTTCAGCTGTTTTTTTTTATTTTTTATTTTTATTTTCTTTTAATCTTTTTGAAAATGCTGTAATTTTGCTTGCTGACTGTTTATGGGGGGAATGCATGGCAGATGGGTTAAAGTAAGTTGATTAATGGATTAGAGGCATGTAGGTGAAGCTTAGAAAGCCTCTTCTTTTGTTTATAGGCTCTCTACGTTAAACTCTGCATTGTAGATTTATATAAAAAAATAAATATGCTATTGCAGTTTGAATGTCTTTTTTTTTTTCTTTTGTGTGCAATTTCTATTGAGTAGAGACGCCCACTAGATGGAGCCAAAATACAATTTCTAAGCTGGGGCCAAGAACAAAATGCATACAGTAAGTTTAACTCTCAGTACTACAGGTATCATGCATGTTTGCTCCAACACATGGAATTGAAATGACTGGATCAGCTCTGCATAAGCCAGTAATCTGAATGGAGAACACTGTGTATCTGATGTGAAATGGAAGTTTAATTCTTTGTTTATGTTCATGGACCTGGCCAATACATCTGGCAAGTAAATCATGCAGGTTTCTAAAAGAATAAAATAAATGTGATGCAGAAAATGATGATGACGATTTTTAACAGGCTAGCTTAGTCTTAGCAACAGGGAATTTGAGAGGACAGGTGACTTTTCCCACTTCTTGACCAGATCTACATTGAAAAAGAGGTTTTTCATGTCAATGGGACTTTCCTGGTTAAATATACAATTGGGGATTAGCTATGGTTAAGAGGAAACAAAGGAAAGATATAAAATATGTTCACATTTTACCTTCCATGCGAAATCTGCAAAAAAAATATTTGGATTAGAAAACTGTTTAGCTATTGTTGCAGAGGCTCATGGAATAACTCTCACTTGCAAAAAATGCAAGACTTGGAAGTTTATCTTATATAATGATGCCAGAAAGGGCCTTAAACAGACCACGAAAAAATAGGGAGATACAGAATGAAGTCTGATTTTTACCACAACAAAAACCGATGTTGGGACAAGCAGCCTGTTTAGTTCTATGCAAGAAAATTTATTTGACAGTCAGTTTTGCATCAGAACCACTTTTTAGTGGCAAATCTGGAAAAAAAAAAAAAAATCACACCATAAAATTAGTTCTACAACTCTAAGGATTATATTCTATTTGGGATTTAGGGTGCATCTTCTCATCCTCTGTGTATCCCACCTCTTGTATAATAAATGTAATGGAAAAAAAAAACTCTTTTTGATTCCAAGCTTTTATAAGAAACCTGCAGAACTCTTTTTGGCAACACTCAACTTTGCAGCTCTATGTGTCTGATAGGATTAGTTAAAACCTTGTAAGTTTGAAAATACATCATCTCCTCCAACCCCAGCCCCAAAATCAGTCTGTGCCCCGTTTCTGTTTCTGTGCACAGATCCACAAACAATATCTGCTCATTTGTTTGCTGGGAATGTACACAACAGTCGCCTTGTGAACACAATGTGCTGACATCAGATCCCTCTGTGACCTTCATGCTGTTCGTGCACGCCTTTGATGCCATCTGTGTGCAAAGTTGAGAGACCTCCTCAGGTCTGTTTGAGGAGTCAGAGCAGCCGGTGGTCCCCTGACCTGCAGGCATGGGGCATTTCACTGCCAATGAGGGCCCATGAGGGGCCCTGGAACTCACATCGCCACAGCAGAGAAAACCCCCCTCCCCCTGTGTGGTGGCTTTGTCACAAGGGATGATAGAGAGAAAAACATGATGCTGACGTATTCCCATCATTCTTTCAAATTGCATACAATTGTATTGCCTCCAGAGGGCACCACATACAAGGACAGAACAGCATGGGTGGATTTACAGAGACACCTTGGCTGTTCATGCTTCATCCAATAATGCTCTTTTTTAAACACTCCTATATATTCACGAAAGTAACAGTTAATTTTCCATCTTTCTCAGACTCAGTATGACAATTGATCATACTGTTACAGTGCATTTATCTTATTTAATCAATGTGTTGATCTATTATCTGGGCAAAAACTGTCAATGCAATCAGGAGAGAAAAGAATAGCTCGGTTGAAAAGAGATACTGGATCAATACTAGCTACATCCAAAATTATAACATTCGCGTTTCATAAATGTTCAGAATATGAATATTTTATTACACTTGATTTGCGCAGAATAAATTGAGTCATTGTGACAAACTAAACAATACTATTCTTTTGATTATTCCTCTCTAGAGACAGGTAAATGTCAGCCTATGAGACGTTTAGTCACTAAAATCTAAAGACTAGGATGTTGGTTTTAGTAATTTGAGGTGGGGAATAAACCCCCCCCCAAAAAACAACAACAACAACAAAAAAAACAGTTCAATGCAATTTGCATCTGAAAGTAAACTAACGGTGTTTCAGTTCCAAGTTTAAAAAACAATGGGAAAGATCTGCAGTGACTAACTAACTACTGTCAGCAAACACTGAAGCAATGCTTTCACAAAGGAAGGTTGTATTAGTATTGTGTGCTTGAAAGTCTCAACAGAACAAATTTACAAAGTTGGGCTGCATTAGTTGGCTTTGCTGCCTCGCAATACGAAGGTTTCACATAAAACATGTCTGTTCTCCCTGTGCTCATCACATAGTCCAGAAAGATGGCTGCCACATTAACTGGTCTCTGTAAATTGCATGTACATTGCATGATTAATTACCATACCATTATATGCTTTATTTGTTGTGGCATGACTACACTGTTTTTCATTTGTAAATTGAAGAAATATGTGTTTGAAGATATTGTTTATAATGAAAACCATGTATATTTTTTGTTTAACAGAATTTCTTTGCTATCTATGGTGTATTTCTTTTTAAAGAAGTAAAGATTTCACCACAACATTTACCAAAATAGATTGCTTATCTAAAACTACTCTGAAGGAACAAAAAAAAAAAAAAAAAAAAAAGAAGCAAATTCTGCTTTTTGTTTATTTGGCTCGATCACAGATCGCACAAAAATCAAGCTACCTCAGGGGCCTGAAGAAACGAAACGAACCTATGAAAGTGAAGCTGTATTTGAGTTGCAGGGCTTCAGATTTAAATCTTTGAGCCAAAGCCCGAAGCCATACTATAAACTGCTGTGAACAGAGAAGATGAAGGAAACAATGATTGCCTGCAGAACTCAACACTCCTGTTATGTTGTGGGTCAAATTGACCCAGGAACGTTATTGCTGCACCTCAGAAACGAACATAACAGGAGGGTGAAACTGTTCACTTTCCATATTTGTGTGTGTGTGTGT
>NW_015114083.1:94911-168684 GCF_001443285.1 Poecilia latipinna | reverse complement strand
ATATATATATATATTTAAATTGCATTATGTTCCTAATGCCGGAAAACAATCCTCTGACACTATATGGATAGTGACCTCACAGGCAACATAAAGTAAATGGTCAGTACAAGCTGAGGTGTGCAGTATAACATTTATATAAAAAAAATGAACTTCAAATTGCTAAATCAAATACCCACATTGTTCTTAGTAACATCTGACAACCAACACAGGCATGGACTGGGAATAAAGAGGGAAAAAGGGAGGGAATAAACACAAGTGTGTAGGAGGAAGCTAACCAGCAGCCTTATGTGATGTCACTAGACTTATGATTGCTTTTGGGAGTGTAGAATTTACAACATTCACAAAATAGTAAAACAAATAGAAAACCTGCCGTTTATAACTTTTTTTTTTTTTTTTAGATGATTATATCAAGAAAATGACTGATTTCAGAAAAAACAGTGGTGAGTAGCTTTAAACAATATTTTCCACGCACAAACCTAGCTAAAATTGTATTACAACTTGTATTTATTTGGGATCAGGAAAGTGTAGAACAGTTTAATGGTTTTTTTTTTTGATGGAATCTCGTGTGGGCTATATACTACATTTCTGTCCCTGTAACCCTGCGGCTTCTATCTCCTGCTTCCTTTCATGTCCACGATGCTTTTCCAGTGGGAGGAGGGAGGACGCGGACTTTGTTCCCCGAGCTCTGCCTCCAGATGACCTCATGCCGGGGAAAAGAGGAGGAGAAGAAGTAGGAAAAGGAGGAGTCCGCGGCGTGCTCGTAGTCTACCTTGCTGAATCAAGCTGGGTCTGGGACTGAGTTCGTGTGGAAGTACGCTGTAAGAACCGGGAGAACTTTTCCCCCCCCTTTTGCCGGCACTGTGATCTCCATGACATTTACCAGGTAAGACTTTAGAAGTGCTATTGTGGAGACTGTTGATTGGAGGGTGTGTGAGGAGTTCAGGGGAGATGTGTCACGTTTTAGCTGGAAGTTTGTGAGGAGGAGAAATGCCGAGACATGCCCATTGAGTAGCCATGGGAAGCAGCGGGGCAGACAGCTGACTCACTGTAGCTCCAATTTAATATTTCTGTCTCGTTTTTATAGACTCTCGTTTTTGTTTGTTTGTTGGTTTGTTTCAGTTATAAAACTCTTCGAACTTTTGAGGCTGAGTTTGCTCTGAACATCAGCGAGCACACACCATTCAAACTCCAAAACTGGCGCTAAATGAAAGCGTTTCACCGCTGTTTCATCACTCAGGACGCTAACGTGAAGAAATGCGTTGCGCATATAAATAAGTCTTTAAAGTAGCAGTGCTTTAATTGGGTTATTTATTTACTAACGCAGTTTAAATTGGGTCATTCCTCTGGATAGGTTTGAGTGTGATTTATACAGCAGTGTGAAAAATGTGAGGACACCCCTCTAAATATTTAGTTTTCTATTTAAAAAAATATTTCCAAATTCAGGCTTAATTATCTTTTTGTTTATATGTAGGAAGTGGTTTAGTTGAACTTAAGCAACTAAAGTAAATCTCATCTTTCAAAAGAGCTTGTCAAGTCAGAGTGAGGACACCATACCCTCCTAATTATTTCAACTTCAAGATGTTTTTTAGTCGTTTTCAAGTCATGGCAGCAACACCTTAAGGAGACCAAGATCTGGGCTTTGACTTGAATCATCGCATTTCTTAAATCTCACTTAGTCATCTATTGGACTAACTTGTGAGTAATTTCTATTGCACAGTTTCCATTCTGCTTTAGCTTAATTTTAATGTTTTATTTACTTGTTTATTTATTTTTTCCTCATGCCCCCTCTGATACTTTACAGTTTACGATGAACATTTAATGGTGACCTGGATAGATTTTGCTACAGCAAAGCATCTACAAACCATGACACTTTCACCTATTAATGTTTGTCATTTGGTTGTAAAAGCTGGCACTGGTTGATCTTATGCATTTTCTGTGTCACTTTTGTGTTTATATTGCTGTTGCTCTGTAAATGAATTTTTAGCCATCACATATTTAGTGGAACTGCAACTGAAGTGCCCTCCAAGCAGCACCCTGTTTATGACTGAATACTATTTTGAAATTCAGAAATTCCTTAAACTGCGACCTTCAATGGCAAATACAAGGCCGACAGCACAACCAGTTGCAAGATCACAAATCCAACAGTTGGAGCAAAAACTGCAAATGTACTGATGGTAAGGTACTATGAAACAAAACTATATGTTTCATGCATTGTTTATTGAATATTCTTCTGAAAGAAATCCAAAATCCAGACAGCAGAAAATCTACAAAGACTTCAGCCTCCTAAATGTTATGGCTCATGAATGCATCATAGGCTCTGCTTGTTTTGACTGAAGGTTAGTCATAACAGGAAACACTATGCTTGGGTTCATACAAGGGAAAATCTATTAGATGTACCAAAGGATAAGAACAAGTTTTAAAAGAAACCACAGATCCACTAATCAATTGGACAGTGATTGACGTCGCCATTTTTCCCTTTGCCTTTATGTGTTTGGGAAAAATACCAAAATAAAAAAAAATGCTACTTTTTCTATTATGTCCTACTTTTAAATTCTATAAAAACATCAACCAATAATGTGTTATTTAAAAGGGATCATAGAGATTATATTGTGATTGCTTCATTGAAATAAAAACTAGAGCTGCAATAACAATATTAGTGCTGCAATTAACAGTTATTTTATTTGGTGGAAAAGCTATCCATTATTAGATCTGCCATTTTAGAGTTTGTATTTCCCAAAAAGCTCAACAGAACTAATCTGATTCTGGCATCTATTACTGGGCAAGATTCAGCAAATCAAAGTTTGCTTCTGACTGCTCTCAAACATTAACTTGGTGTCAGTTTAAAGGAGCTATTGATTATATAAGTACATTATGTTGATACATTTTAGTTAGATTCACATTATTATAAAGAGATTCATTTTAATGCCTCACTGATGAGATATTTGAAGACACTGGTTGCACTTCCTCCAACTGTGCCGACCTGTTTGATGCTCATCCCCGGTCTGCATTTTGAGATTGGATGGGGCATTTTATAAAAGCAGAAGCCAGCCCAGATTTATATGAGGGGTAAAGTACAGTAATTTTGTCCACCCACTTAAACTGAGTCATTGAAGTTTGACGACAGACGGGCAGGCTGGCTGTATATAACCTGAGCAGTTTTCTGGTTGTCGTCAGATAAGGAGTGGTACTTCTGTCCGGTGCTTTGAAAATCAAAGTTGTGTTTCAACGTCTTTAAAGGACGTATCAGAAGGGAGCTGACTTTGATTTCGAGCTCATAAATTTATTGATTCAAGGTCCTCTCTGGATCGGATTTATGAGAGTTTTTGTCTGTACAGCCTCCTGGCTTTCTACCTTGACAGGGCTTGTTTTGCATTAGAAACCCCAACAGGTGGGAAAGACGTTACGGAAAACCGTTGCGGTCAGATCATGTGACTGTGCTGTGTTAACTTTCCAGTGTAATTTCATCTAATTTTACACAGATGATGAAACCATCAGAATGGATTTGCGTGCCTTTGTGCCAAAGCTTGATTCGTCCCAGTTGTCTGTCGGAAGATGCCTGCTTTACAGAGCAGTCATCTTGTTAAGAGTGGGGGAAGACAAGGGGGGCGTCTTTCCCCTCTCAGTCTATGCAGAGCCTGGTTCCCATGGTCCAATGCCAACTGGCCAATAAAAGATGCTGGCATCAGAGTTGCATTGTGATGGCCGAGGAGGGAAACTTACGGGAACCACTGACCCGACAGAAAGTACATACTGAGTCGTTGCTGTTATTTTGCTGAATGAATTTTGTCCTTCAAAGGCGGCTTCACAGCTTCTCCCAAGCAGAAAGTCCAGATTTAAAAAGTTTGTCCGCTGAAATGCAGTGATGCGGATTTCTGCTGTAGATGAGGCAAACGTCTTTGCTCCTGCCTAGCCATGTGACTGCATGGTATTTTACGGAGCAAAGAGTGTTACTCCGGAACGCATTATGTTGCATCACCTCTAATCTGCTTTAAACGAATTATGTTACTTTTATCTCAGTTTGCTTTGGCAAGCTACGGTCTGAGGAAAACTCTTTGAAACTCTTTACAAGTCAGTGTTTCGGTGAGCACAATGGCCTTCAACTTAAACGGGAAAAATAACTTGTGTGATCACATTGTTATTCATCGTACCTTTTAACATATTATCTGTCAGTTTGCCTCAAAGCCAAACTCAGAAATCATTTCTTGATTTTTATCTGGAAAGCTTCAGCCACAATTGACGATTCCCTACTGGTTGTTTTTGTTCTCTCGTCTGCTGTGCTGGATTTTCTGTTTACAAAATAAGTTGATCCTCAGGAAAGTATTCATGTGTTCACAGCTTTGGAATGGAGGATCATAAACAAGCCCCTTTTGAAAAAATTGTGTTGCGTAATAATATTAATGTCTTACAGAAGCCTTTGTTGTGCTTTTTGAAATGAACTGGTTGTCCCCATTTTATGGTATGATGACTAAAACATATGGTATCGCGTCTAATGTGGAAATTTCAAATCCTGAATGTGTAAAGTTCTGCTATTGTTTCAGAAAACTGTAAAGATTGTTCCTCAAACTTACTTAAAAGTTCAATTAACATTTATTTTACTTCAGCTTTTCCTTCAGACATAAGCAACGCTATTTTGTGAACACCAGCTAAATGAAATATTTTCAAAGTGTTTATTGTGCAAAACCTTTTGCAGTTTTGTTTTTCATGGAGTCGCACATAAACGAGAAGTCGGATGCTTAATGGACAGCCTGCTCAAAAGCTTCAAAACAGAGCTACAGCTGGTGCTCCTTTACTGTCTACAAGTAGATAAGTGTAAATTAGGATATGATTTGGAGTCCTTCTTTTTAACCAGCTGTCTGGCAGTGCACAGCAGCAGGTGGAGGAACAGCGTCTCTACATCACCACATGTATGTACGAGCAGAGAAAACTCTCTGCGACTTATTAAAAAGTTAAAGACAAGAATGGTAGAAAAATGTTTGCCGTTATAAAAGTGCCTGCTTGTCCCACATTGGCGTATTTCATAAAGATGGAACCATCTTCTTCTATGGGATTAAATGTCCAGATGACCATAAAGAAGGTTCAACATGGACACTTGATGTTTACCCTCTGACTTGTGTTTGGAAGGACCTCTCATCTGCAGCTGTTACTGATTCACACTTCAGTTCAGACTTTCTAAAACGCCCAGAAATGGACAAGGGGAGCTTAGGAGATTAGTGATATTAACTTAACAACTTGTGTTGCAGTCATTTGTTCAGTGAAAACATATTTTGGAGGCAGATGCACATTAGGGTCCGTAATCAGCAGAGTTTAAGGGGAAAATGGGGAGCTTCCTTTGCTGGCGTGCAACACACAAACTGCAGCACATATGTGTGATCTCTTAGGAAGGCTGTTGCAGATAAAGCTCTTAAAAACTGAACATGTCCTTCTTTTGTTCACAATTTTACCATCTCCACATGTCACTGTTGTGCAGAACATGTGTTCTCTGGTTCCTTTAATGCTCCTCCGGTCTTAATCTCTGCATGTGGGGAGGAGGCAATTAAGATGAGTGACTGAGCTACTAATAAATCAGTCATCAACAAAGAAAGCATGCAAACAAGATGGTTGTCCTCAGCTGGATGTGCTCTTGATGTAACAATGAATCAATGAAAAATATCTCATTTGGCTTTATTAGATTGTCCCATCAGTTAACTAGGTTTCTGCAATAATGTTGCTATAAAACCATTGTGTTTTTTTTTTTTTTTTTTTTTTTGTGTGTTTGTTCAGTGCTAGCTTTGCCTAATTTATGATATTTAAACAGAATCTTTTGGTAGTTTTTCATTGTATTGTAAATGATAAAGGAAGAATTGATTAGTGATGGAAAAGTTCTTCTTAATATGAATGATAAAGTGAATAAATAACTTCCTCATTAAAAAAAGACCCTACAATGTCATTAATGGTTTGTTGCTGGAGCCTCCTTTTAGACTTTAAAACATTCCTGTCAATGTTTTACTCCTGGTCAAATACCAGAGTTCCCTAGGAGGCAAATGTCAAATTTAACTGAAGTTCCAGTGGTCCATCGTTTTTTTCTCTCCAGAGCTTCATTAACTGCGTTACTGGAAATCAGTACTAGTGCAGTCAAGTTTAATATGTTGAAATGGAAGAAGGTAGTGGCAGCAGTTCTCTTGAGGGGACAGAATGAAGTTGTGCCTTTTTGTTTTTTAGAGATGGGAAGGAAAGGGGAGGATAAATAAATGAGTCCAGTTTAGTCATTTGTCTCTCTTTATTCTTACATGGGATGTAACAAAGTTATTTAGTCATGATTGCTCTGTCTCAAATTGTCTAGAGATCTTTTTCACCTTGCAGATGAAAAGATCTAGTCACTGCTAGAGCTGAGGCAGCTTTTAATTACCTACCGCCTTAGGCGTGAGAAACAACCAAAAAATGCTCAATCTTCTCGATTGCTAGCAGTTACATCTCATCAGAGGTAATGTGTTGTTGGTTGTGGTAAGTCCTATGAAGTTCAAATTTATCAAATTCGAGAAAACACAGTCAAAAAAAAAATATATATATATATTTTTTTAAATATTTGGTGATTTTAAAAGATGTTCTTCACTTTTCAATTAATTTAGAAAGGGAGCTTGTCAAATTCTACATCACTGAAGAATAATTTTTTTTCTCTGATGGATTTCTGTCAGCACTTGGTTAGATGACAAGTTGTACTTATCAGAGTGTTTTTGATGAATATCAGTATTCATCCTGCGCATTAAGTAGGATTAAGAATAAGAGTCCTCTGAAGGCAACTCTAGAAAGTACTTTTCTTTGTGAATTTTTTTTTTTTGCTCTGTTGTCTAAGTGACTTTAAAAAAACAAGAAAACATTCCACCTTCTTCCTAGTCTGTTCCTATGATTTATTAAATGTGGATCCTTTTGAATTTCATGTTAGGTTTTGCTTTGCTATGCCTGATTAGGTGTGAGTTTTGCCTCAGTTTGATTTTTATTAGAAGACAATCATTTAAATGAAAAGTAAATAAAGCTGCTGTTGAAATGTGGGTAAATAAAACAAATGTTATATTGGCTGCACCAATAAGACATTTACGAAAACAAACAAAGCAAATTTACGAAACCAACGGCAACAAGATAGAAATAAATACTAGCTGTCAATATAGGCCCAGTTTTATCTGACCGATATCAATATACTAAAAAAAAAAATATATATATATATATTAATATTGGTTAGCAGCAAAGTTAGTAACAAAATTTCAAGCATCCCTAATTTTAATTCATAATCCACTTTTTAAGGTTGTATAATCAAATGTTTTCTTACACAAGATTCTCCCTTGTTCCTCCTCATGGCCACACACTTCAGATTTAGTTTAATCAGCCCACAGGACATGTCTCCAAATATTAATCTCCTGTGTCTGTGTCTATTTTCTCAAAGGCAACTTTTTTGAAGTTGACTTCTTCCTCGCTGATTGGCTTTTCAGCCCATAACTGTTACAGCTTCAGTCAACCTCTCTACAAGATCACTCCCTGTTCTTTTGGTTGTTGATGTACACTTCTTACCAAAAACAGACTCATTTCAGGGTCAGAATTGTAAATGCCGATATTATGAGAGTTTTTTTTTTTTTTTGTTTTAAACAATTATTTTTTAAATTAGAATGGTTTTAAACAAAGATCAGAGAAACGTAATCAGTAACCATAACATGGTATTTTTAATGTGATAATTGGTGCAAAATTTATTAATAAGCAATTGAAGAAATGTGTAAAAAAAAAAAACACTTGAGAGGAAGTGAGGTTTTTCCGAGGTTATGCATTTCCCTTCTGTGCAAGGACAACGTCTCTGTTCGCTGGCATGAACACAGGAGAAGTCGAACCAGCAGTATAAATATCACTTCATTTGTATTTTCCCTTCAGCTCTGGTGTGAATAATAACCTTTTGTTTACAGTGACTGACACTGCTCTCCTTCGTACCTAATCCCCACACTTCCTGTTTAAAAGATTTTTTTTTTTCTTCGCCATTGTTTTTGAAGCACTCGAACTCGCAGGCCGGGCCGGGTTTGTTTCCTGCCCTCGTTGAATGGACAACAAGAGAATAGATAATTACCGAGTTCACATGAGAATTGAAATGTTCCCCTTCTCGACAGCATTTGTCAAAGCATTTCGAAGGTCGGCACCAGTTTGAGAGTTTCCACGTTGCTATGCCAACTGTGTTGAAATCCGAGCATGATTATTCATGTGAAACTGGTCGATAAAGACAGCTGGCATAACATTTTGACTGGAAAGCGAACGCTTACAGTGGGAAATAGCTGTTTACCTGGAGAGGAGTGGTTTTGATTGGAGTACTTTCATTATTGTGTGCCACCTAATAAGAGGACAAAGTTCACGCTTCCTCACCAGCATCCAGTTGAGGTAAAATGCTTCCTTACCAGTGGCATTCTGAGCAAACAATCCAATTTTTTTTTCTCTAGAAAGCTATTTTTCTTAGATAACTGGAGTAGCCACATAGCTCTATTAACCCCGTGTCATGTCAACATGGTGCAGGTGAGGATCTTTTCTTCTCAGCCTGTTTGGATTTGAACTGCATCACATGAGGAATGACCTAGAAAACAGGCACGTTGATAACTGGCGGCACCTTTTGAACCAGCAGAGACTTCAATTTCTCTTTCTTGAAAAGGACCCGTCTTAACGCTGCACTTTATTGTCACGTTAGGCGTTTTCAAAGTAGCCATCTCCCTGCTGAAATATGTTTGGACAAAAATGCCACAAGGTCCCTACAGACGTTGGACAGCTACATTGTTGTTTCTTTTTAAATAACCGAAGAGGGCAAGGTGGCCGTGGTTTTCTGCTGTTTCTATTAGTAGGTGTGAATGTTTACAGTCTGTTATGTCTGTCCTACCAGCATGTGTCTGCAAACCTGTGAACCTCTGAGCAGCTTTCGCTGCTGTGTGGTAATATTGAGAGGCCCCTTCTAAAGGGGCCTTGTATGTATTTGAACCCGTCTTAAATGCACTTGGATGGACCTGAGCTTGAGGAATCTTGATCCCATCATCCTGCATACCATACAGTCCACGGCTCCTCTCTAAGGAGCCTTTCTCTGAAAGGTCACAGCTATGTCCCCAATTAAGCAGTTTTGTTCAATGGTATGTGCTGATCTTTGTGTCGTTGTTGCATAGGTCTAATTAATGCCCGACAGTGGCTTCACTGTGAATAAAATGTGATGGTACAGTACATGACAGTTTTTATTCTGAGTTTTATAATGTGTGTGTGTGTGAGTCTGTTTCTGGTAGCTTTTGAAAAGGGGGGGGGGGGAGAAAGGTATGGAAAAAATTAGTCATGCTGTTTTTTTATTAGGGTTTTAAAAGGGTGTATCTCATTTCCTTTGGGTGTTATTCATTGTAACTGTGGAGATGAGCAGCGTATTTCCATATGATATCACACAACTGTTTCATTAAGAAGCCAATGTAGTGCACTGTGTCATTCCTGTAAAATCTACACAAGTTTGTTGGAATCCAGAATGGCACAATTATTAGATTTGTATAATATATTTGGCATTTTCCCCAGAAAACTTGCTAAACCTGGTGATAGTAGCTTGGCCATTATTTTCCTGTGCAATCCCGCTTGAATAAAATCTCGCCTATAGCACAGTTTGGCCTTTCTCCCCTTCACATGGATTCCCACTGGTAGATTTTTTTATTTTTTTTTACCGGGCCAATCGGCGAACAGAAGGAGAAGTTGTGAATAATGACGTTGATTTTCTGCTCTGTTTTAGCAATGGCAGGGGGAGAATGTGAACGAAGCGGTTCAAAGCAGTGACTGGGGAAAAAAAGGCATTTTACTTTTTTAAAGCAGACATAATTATCACAGAGTTGGCATTGTAATCTATTTCAGCATCTAATATCTCCAATTAACATGATTGATGATGTGTTATTACATCGTCAACCTGTTTAAGTCTTGATGTCTCGATAGGATAACAATGAATGAACCGCAGGCTTGTCTCAACATGACGTAGAAAATTGGTTCCTTTATGGCTTTTTACTAGGGCTGTATAATTTAAGGAAAATATTGAAATATAAATATATCCGTTGTGAATAACTGTAATTTTCAAGACACTTGCTTTATTATTATGTCCCCTCCACACTCTACTGACTCTAGGATCTTAGCCATTGAATGAAATACTGCTATTTGGGCATTTAGAGAAGTTTAGAGAAGAGTCTATTCAACTGGCTAAATATAAAAGAACTAGGCAGAACTCTAATGCATTCAACTCAAAATGGTACATGGCAAATATTGATTCCAAGCTTTCCTTGCAATTGCGATTGTACACATTGATATTTCAACCAAGTTTGTGATTAAATATGTATAATTGACTTCACTTTTAGAAAGAGTATTGGATCTACTTCCTTAGGTGGAAACTTGGACACTAAAAGTGTTTTGTTTTCCATGATCGAACAGCTCTCAATAGATTCAGGTTTAGGCTGACTGGTGCATACTGCCCAGCTGTTCAAGCATTCTCAAACGCATCCAACCAATCATATCAAATGCTAAATGATCAAATTAAATCTAGAGTGGAGTACATTTCCCCAGTGTTGATCAAAAGCGTGTCTGTGAAGTCTCAAAATCAATGAAAAGTTTATTTATTGACTGGTCACGGAGGAGTTGAAATGATTTAAAGTTTCGCCATGCACCCCCCTCAACCTCCAGTAACCAATCAGGCGGAGGGTTTGCTACAGAGCTCCATCTAACACCATCATGGATGAAAAAGGGCAAATCAATAGCATCTCCCACAGCAACAGTAGGAACAGTGAGATAATGTGGAGACTGGCTTCTGACTCAGAACTGTTTTTGTTTGCAGATGATGTGTCCTTATTTGGCTAAAAGCAATGTTTTCAGTGGGGGAAAAAAAATCTTTGCTGTTACTAATATAAAACCATAAACTGCAGGAGGCCAGGATACATTTTTAAAGGGTTGGAAACAAATAAACAAACAAACAAAAAAAATCCCCTACAATTAACTGTCAGAGCTGCTGTTGCTGCTGCATTAGGAATGTTTTAACCATGGTGCAACAACATACGACTAAGAATAGTTCCAGTGCAAACAAGCACAACCAGACAGGACCTTGAGTTTATTTCTTAGCATTTCACTCTGAGGACTCCAAAGACAGAGCAGTCTTAAA
Organism: Poecilia latipinna; assembly: GCF_001443285.1. Lineage (NCBI taxonomy): Eukaryota > Metazoa > Chordata > Actinopteri > Cyprinodontiformes > Poeciliidae > Poecilia > Poecilia latipinna. Next base: position 157,535 of record NW_015114083.1, on the reverse strand, counting down.
AAGCCGTGGATATTAATTGAAAGCCCTGTAGCTCAGGCACATAACATCAATTACGTGTGGAATTCGGGGCATTCGACCAAGTGTTTTCCTGCAGAAGACGATAACAGAACTTGTCCTTTTCTGTTCAAATATTGAAGCATTCTTTCCATGCTTCCCTCTGCCGATGACCTGCAGGTTTGGGAGTGCGGTGGGAAAACTCAGCGTATACAACATTTACCCGCGGTGTTGTCAGGTTTTAGGAACAGTCTTTAACTCGTCGAGGTTGCTTTGGATAAACATCCTGCATCAGATGAGTCTCCTTTCTGCAGGTGCATGGACAATAACATATATTTAACAATGAAACTGGTTGTGTTGCAGGACGGTTTCCTCAGTTCTCCTTAAGGAACAATGGATGCGTTACAGCTGTGGCTCTGCATGTAAGGGACTCACTGTACACACTTTTCCTTCAGGGGCCTTAAAGAGAGGATTCCAGGAACCTCACCATGTTCAAGGCTGTGCTGAAGAAGAATAGAGATGGAGGCAAAGGGAACAAGAAGGAGTCGGGTATGTGTATATCTGTTTGTTTTTATATGTTTATTTCTGATTAAACTCTGAGGTTTTTTACCAGGACACCCAATAAAAAGCTACACGAAAACTAATGCATACACTGGACAAACTAATGCAATAACATAGAGTAACTAAAGAAACCGAATCAAATCAATTCTCATCTTAGGATTTACATAAAAAGCACCCATGGTGTTGTACAGAAAGATCACTGCGCGTTTCCTTTTGCCACTGTTGCATAATAATATTGGGCTTAGACTACAAATTCTGGACTTTTCATTTTCTTTTTTGTTAAAATATACAGGTAGTTAATAAAAAAGTTTGTAAATAATAGGATGCTGTAGTTTTGAAATATCTGTTTGGAAAAAAATAATAAAATATCTTTATTCCAAATATAGTGTCATAGTAAACCCTTTAAAAATAAATAGTTTTTTGTCTCATTACCTAAATCTATATATTTGCACACTTTAAAATTCATTGTGCAACTCCTATGTAATGCCACCTCTAACCAGTGAAAATACACCAGATCGTGTTGCATCAGATTGAGTCTCTGCAAGCCTGAAAAAAAGTTTGAAAACCTCCATACATGGTCGTAATCTCATATGCATTATTTGAGCCTGTGCAAAAAAAAAAAAAAAAAAAAAGCCATGCAAGGCATCACAGTCTTCTGAAGTTATGCCTCCAGTTCTTAGCTGGAGGCATCTGCTGTTGATTGGACTTTCAAACTGCACGTATATTTAAAATTAAACTCAAAATAAAGTGCCCTAGGTATATTAGGAGTCAAAATTATAGCTAAACAATGGGAGGTATACTAGTCTGAGTGTGAAGCATTTAGCGATGGCTAAGAAGAATTGCATAAAAGAAAATGAACTGCTTACATACTGCAGCTATCGCTAAATGCTTCACACTCGGAGACTAGTATACCTCCCATTGTTTAGCTATAATTTTGACTTGAGGGACACCCTTATTATGTCATAGCAGATGTTTTTCTTTGAAATTCGTATGCTAGCCTTCCACTGTGACTAACTACGCATCATCCTTAGCTGTACATTGAAGACTAGTCCGCTGTGCACATAATTTGCCTCTTCCAATGATCCATCTTGGCAGGCCAGGGTGACACTGTGTGTTTATATTCCATCTACCAGCCCCGACCTGCTCCATCACCTCGGTGGTGGTTTCCACAGTCTGATTCAGCAGTTCTGATGTAGATGCATGTCTCATAGCTCTGCTGTCTTCGTCGCTTTTGTTTGACTCAGTCAGTATTGAAATTACAGGGGAAAAGAGTTGCTTCATGTGCGCTGTCACACCACCTCCACTGCTTTCTAGCATACAACAGCAAAAGAAACGACTTAAAAGGCGTGCATGCACAGCTTTTCATGAGGCTGTTGAAACCCGTCTTGCACACACTCATGCAACACGGCTCCCTTGTTATCCAGCACACACCAACACACATCTACCCTTGAATACAAGGGGGATTTGAGCATGTGAAATCTGGGAGGGTTGACTGTTTCATGGCGGGATACAACTCTTTTTATTCCCAGTGTCACTTTTCCCAGTTGGCCCCCATCCATCAAGCCCAAGCAGCTCCTTGTCTTTTTTTCACATGCCGAGACAATAAAATCTGGTCACTCCTTTCTCTTGTTCAGGTCACTTCAGACAGATGAGAGGTCACAGAGTTTCAGCTCTGAGCAGTGGCCACTGTGCCCTATTGTTGTTCCTCCATGGAGCAGACAGCCCTCTTCTTTTCAACTCAATTTTTAAAGTTAAACTCTGTGATTTTTATTTTATTTTTTTTACCCATCATTTCTAGTGGTTTCAGCATTTTCCCATTACTATATATATATATATATATATATATATATATAAAGACAAAAGCTGTGAAAAGAAGTAGTAGTGGCCAATTTCTGATCACCAGCATAGTAATGGTTTGACCTCCTGGTGCCAATTTTAGCTGACACTGATTTCTCTTTAAGAATTGCAATAAACAAAATACTTAATTTTATACTTTCTGTGTGTACATTTTGAGCACTCTTAACAATTAAAAAGATTACTTTAAAAAAGAACAGTTATTCCTTTAAAATAGCACACTGTTATAGAATCCATAATGAGCCCAGTAGATGAGCAGTTCCACCAGGTGTTTGCTAATTGCTGCTGACTAGTCTGAAGGAGTTGAGTGGGGGAGTCGCAGGCGAGGGCTGCTCTGTGAGGCCAAAGATTTTGAAGCTGCAGTTCCGAGAAGGAGCTTCGTCTTCAAAGGCAGCGCTCGGTCGCACCAAGCGTTTCGTACAGCTGACTGGTTGCCGTGGGAGATTAAAAGATTTCTCAGATATGCTTGAAAGAATCAAATCAGCACTTCAGTTACATTTTTGACGAGGGAATAACATAACATCATGTAAAGCTAAAAAATGTTGAAATGATAAATTGCAAAGTCAAATTTCTTTTAAGTTGTTTCATATGTGCAAAACTTTTTTAACAACTGAAGGTAATGTGGTTACTTGATTATGCTATAAAGTGGCACTATGTGCATGAAAAGTATGACACCCCCTCTAAAAGGTTATTACATGATTGAACACATATAATTTTCACACCATCAGTAAAAATGGCTTTCATTAGTCATGACTGGCTTTTTTAACTAGGGCAAAACGTTGGGCAAATCTAAGCGGTATATTTCACAGTGGAAATAAATGGGAGGAAAGACTTTGATAATGCTATAATTGCAAGATACCTCAGCAGATGTTGCTTATGACTTTGTGGCTATGGACCGAAAGCAACTTAAATATGGTCAAGGAAACTTGGTCCTCATGCCAGATACCACTACAGTCATTAGCTCTCCTCTGGGATCTCCCCATTGCCAAGACCACAAAAACACAAACTTTGCTAATTCAGTCTCTCCATCTTGTGCTCCTCCTAGATCTTTCTTCCCTTTTTGCTTCTGGAAATTTTCATCCTGCAAGGACTCCATGTTCAGATTCACTTCTTTTTTTAGTTTATGGTATCTGCTCTTTTGCGGTGGTGTTTGAGAATCTAAAATCAGGCTTTTCTATAACTCTGGTTGCAAGCAGAGTTATGGTTCGTTACATTACTGAATTGAAAGAATGTTTATTTTTATGCAAAAATTTCAGAACTTCAAACATTAGCAGCCATGCTTTCTTTCTTTGTACGTTTCAGTAACAAAAGATCAATGAGAAATGTGTAGAAGTCTGACATTTTGCTCTGGTTTGGTTCTGACATCACACAGACCAGCATGGAGCCACAGCATGTAGACTCAAGCATCTTGACGATTAAAGTTAAAATATTACCTGTAACTTTTGTTGTCTTTTTGATTTCTGTTGCACATATTTTTTGTTACGATGTCGGTGTTTGCAATACTTGAATAACAAAGGACAGTTTGAAGTGCATTAATTGTTGACTAATGCATTCTAAGTCTTATGAACTTTCATTTTGATTCTAATTTAATATTTTGCCATTTGGGCAGAGTCGCAAGGATTATGAATCACAGATAATAAATGAGTAAAGAAGAAAATAGTCACCACAGCTGCGGTCTGTGACCCCGTCAAACACTGGGGTTCCACTGTAGCTGTAGCACATTTCTGTTGTGGTCAGTTGTTTTAATTAAATCAGTTTTATACAAATGAGTTTCTATGTTTCTTTAGAAAGAAAATTGGGACCAGCTAGTTCCACTTCAGAAAGGCCAGTTGATTTATTTTCAGTAAAAGTACAATTTAACCCCCCCCCCACCCCCAACAAAAGTAGAGGCTTTCAGAGATGCTTACTAGTTTACAGGCGGAATATGCTCCTAATAATGAACGACATAAAAGGCATTTTCATGTCTAAACACAGATCAGATCTTTTAATGCATCCTTATGTTTCAACCCTCATCATTTTTTTATTTTTTTACAATTTTTTTTATGGATGTATTTTCTCATCAACGTTTAATAGTTCCTCCGACAAACAGACCCACGGGACCCGCTTCTTCCCTTTTTAAAGAAATCCTCCGCTCTTAAAAGCTTGGCTTTCTGGTGTTAAGTGTCTGGCATTAAACCATTGCTGTTGCTGTGGGAGTATCTTTAATAGGCCCCTCAGGTGACCAAGAGTAATGCCATTTTTGACCCAGCTTTGATTGCTTAGTGTTACTTTGTGAGGCAGGTAATGCCTCTGGAGGTTAAACTCAACACTAGACTTTTCACTCAATGAGGGTGGCAGCCTGAAGCAGCTGCCAGACATTTGTTCTGTCAGACGCAGTGTTAATCACAGCGACGTGCTCTGTCGTGGCCTCACTGAGGCCGATAACAGTTCCGGCTGTTTGTTCCTCCGCATCCCAACACACACACACACACACACACACACACACACACACACACACACACACACACACACACACAAATGTTGCGTTCTCAAACGTCACCCATACGGTGGGTGGTTGTCACAGGTTGTTTAACAGCATAGAAACAGGAGCTGCACACACACCTGCTACAACAGGGTAAACATTTCTCAAGTAGACCCGAAGGCAATCTTTTTTAAGGGATTACCGTTTCATTATTGAGACTGAGTGAGGGCAGATGCTTGGATACAGAATCTATACGAGCAGTTTTCATTGCATTCATCGTGTTGATTTCTGATAACATCTGTGTGCTCCATAGCTCACCTTATGGCTTAGCTGAGACGCAATCTTTCTAATGAGAAACAACAGATGATAAGCCAAACTGCAAAAAGAAGAAGAGAGCAAGAAAATATATATATAAAAATATATAATGCATTTCTTGTTTGGTGAGTTGCACAGTTTTCAAGACTCAAACGTCATTTCCCCCCCCCCAACAAGTAAATCTTAATTAAAGCCAACATCGCTTCAGAGAGATTATGTGAAAAAATGGAGGGAATGTTCATGATTTAGAGGATCTGTGTACAAAGTAAAAGCATGAGTGAGAGACCCCTAAGCACTCTGTTGCCTCAGCTGTGGTGGAGAATGGTACATGCTGTCTCTGCAGTTTCCATGAGCTCTTTGGTTGTTTTGACACAAAACAGTGATTTGTTGCTAAAGGTCAGGCCATAGCAAATTGGTTACAACGTTTTATTTGTGTTTTTTTCCAGTGGTTCTTCACGTTTCTAATGCCAAAGGTGTTGCTAAAGCTGATAATTCTGAGGTTGTGGTTTGTGGCTCTGAATTTATTGAACCTCTTTGAAAGTAAAATATTTTATGCTGATCCCTGTTTTGCATTATTTTGCTTGCTGTTAGGCTCAGTAGAACAGCTGACATTGCAGACATTCCTACACTGTCGTCTGCTTTCTTTCTACTTCGTCTGCAACCAGGAGAGGAGTTTTCTTTCCCTTTTGTGGGAAGAATTTGCCACAAAAGGACAGGTATTTTTGCAGGTATTTTTTGTTTCGAGCAGTTACTTTTCAAAACCAAAACCATTCTGTCAAATCTTGTCTGCTGTTGCTATTTTCATGGGTGAAGGGTTTCCTTTCCTCAACCAAAAACGTACTGGAAGCATTTTAACTGGACTGCTGCTTAGTTGTCCAAGTTTCTCTATTCAGATGCATTTTATTGTGAAATCATATTTGCAGAGTCTTGAGGGGCACAGATTTCAGGACTGAACTTTTCACAGTCAGTGATGATTTGGGAGCTCTCGTCATCTGTTGCACTTGTTTTATCAAGTGCAGCGTCTCTGCAAGGACACTTTTCGAGGCTCCATGCCACACTGCATTGATGCAGTAATTAAAGCAAAAGTACCTGAAAGGTACTGAGTGCACAAACAGTGCAACACATTCAGCAGACTGACAATTTTTAAATCTTAAAATTGTTTTTATTGTATTTATGTAGTAATCCACATTTATGGGTTTTCATTACCTGTAAGCAATGATCCTCAAAATACAAGAAAGGAATTGATTACGTACCAACGTATGTGACACTGGCCATGCAATGCTTGATTGCTTGTTGAACCCTTTTGATTCATAGGATTTGCATTTGAACTTATTTTACTCATGATTCATTTCAGTCTGAGGGTCAGCGAGCCGTGGCGCCACCTTCTGTTTGTTTGTTCTGCATGGCATTAAGCAGTGCTTCATAATTTAACTTAGAAAAGGAAGTTTTCTAAGTTTTCTCACGTGATGTCATATTGCCAGAACAGTTGAGATTATCATGCCAAATATACAGTTGTGTCATAAGACATGTTCATCATAGAGGAAAGAGAGTGAATATCAACTTTCTTCTGCATAAGGCGTTTATCTACATTTTATTTCATTCTCCCGAGTTTTTTGTTGCAGTTTTTTTTAATATACTAAATAATTTAATCAGTAGTTATGAATTAGGAAATCACCCCCACTCTTATTACCGTTTGTCAAATTAAAAGCTGTATGAAACTAAGAACCCTGAAAGCTCTTTAAAACCACGACTATAGTTTGTTTTGTAACGGAGAAGCAAAGTTTGGACAGACATTTCACTTTCTGATATACGGAGAACACCATCTATCATTCTCTGAACAGCGAATTAAAGGCCAAATTATCCCCTCAGTTTGTCTGTCTCTGTTACAGACAGCAGGAGTTCAGACTTGCATCACCCTGAAAATGATACGTTCATGTTACAAAGTTCTCTTGAGTCGGATGTCTGCTTAAAAAAAAAAAAAAAGTTATGGAAAAGCACCACGGGGCTTCGTTTGCACATTGTACACCTGGCTGTCCTTTTATTAATGGGAACTGATGCCTGTGTGGAAAAGCCATGAGTCTCACCACTAACCTTTTGATACGGGTTACCACATTTTCTGGATCGTTTAGCAATAAATCTTCTTGCATTCATTTATCCTCAAAATCATAAAATGGATAAAAAAGTTGCTCTTCTCAATAAAAGTATGTGTAGATGGCAAATTGCATATTCTTTGGAGCTTGAATTAAAAACTATATATACTATTTTGTCACATACACAGACGGAATAAGTGATGAGAAATTACATAGCACATTATTCTAACAAAATATCCAATAATGAGCAATTAATTTTATTTAGGTGTGTACATCTAAATGTTACAGTATAGTAGCTCTCGAGGACTGGATTCAGGCACCCTTTAGGATATAATCCAAGCAGCTATGTGGGTTTAGTGTTATGTTAACTTGAGTCTCTGTGTCTGAATAATGTTTTTGTAAACTGTTTCTAAAACCTCAACAAATCACATTGTGATTAAATTTCTCCCCGATTCTCCTTTTCTAAATCGAATAAACACAAAATTGTATTGTAACAGTTGCTCAGTGGGGTTTTTTTTTTTGTCCTTTGTTTGCTCTTCTATTTACCAGTCATGTTTATATAGATTTTCATGTCCAGACAGTTATGGCAGGACTTATAAAACTGGAGAGGAATGCACCTGATTTTACAAAGGAGACCATTCAGTATGCAGACCTACATGGCTATCAAAGCACTACGCAGCCAGCAGGCAACGATTAGCAGGGCGTAGCTCAAAACCACATCTTTCACTTGCACACATTCGTGTACACGCAAACACACACACACACACACACACACACACACACACACACACACACACACAAACACACCCACTCACCCGCAAACCTCAGGTGTATCCACATTAGACACGCCCAGTGTTTCCTACTGGAAAGCAAAATAAGGGCTCTTGGGGAAGCCAGTGAACCTGGTTGGGCAGTCTGCTTCCTTTTTTAAGTCTAATGCGGCATATTTTGGGCCAGCCATTATACGCTTTGCATGATTTGAGATGTCTGAGAATGAAGACTATGAAGCTAATAATTTTTCTTTTCTCTTTCCACACCTATAACATGCATGGACACACCTCTCTGTAAAGAGAAGCACAATTCAGTTTAAGCAATAATTCCTGTTAAACCTCACCTTGCTCTCTCTTTTTTTCATTGAAATTTTGCAGTTATTAAAAAAAAAGCTACAGTGTTTAGCAAAAGTATTCACATTCCTTGAGAATGGGTTCAGTGTGGGAGTGGTTGCCGCTTTATTTATTTATATTTTATTGAGATTCTATGTGATAACGAACACAAAGCTGAAGGAAAATAAATTATTTTCTAAATTTATTTAGAGTGCATTGTGCATTAATATTCACCCTCCTCCTGCAGCATTATCTTGACCGGTGTGCGGTTGTGCAACACTACTCCCATTTTCAGATGATGGACTGGACAAAGCTTTGCTTGGGATATTGTTTCATAACATAATCCCGCTTTTCCACAACTTTCTCGCCGACCTTCCTGCTCTGCTCCTTGCTCTTTACGATGCCTTTTGCTCACTAATTGTCTCTAACAAACCTGTGAGACCCCTATGCAACAGCTAAATTTTTACTGAGATTTACTAAAACACAAGTGAAAAATGCAATCTGACTTTTGAATGCATTTGGTGCACAATTTTTCTTTTTTAGGGGTATCAGAAAATAGGAGGTTGAAGTGAATACAAATGCACAAAAGACTTCTCATATTTCAAATTGTAAAACATTTTGAAAATCACATGTAGTTTTCCTTCTACTGAACAATTTTACTTTAAGGTGACAGTAAAATACATTGATGTTTGTGGTTGTAACATGAAAATATGTAGAAATTTCTAGAAACTCCCCCACCTCCCCCACATGCCCATTGTATATTGTAACTGTTACCGTGTTTAATTACCCCGACTCCCAACCTGTGACACTGGAAGGTTGGCACGGCAATGAATAACAAGCCAAGCACATACATGAGGACTTGATAAAAGCAGCGAGTGATCTCATTTGTTACATGACAACAATAAATGCCTGTCACCCCTCACAACCCGCCTCAGACTTCAAAGCAGAGGAAAAGCATTTTATCACTTAACATGCCAGGGTGTTTCAGATGATCTTCTGAAAGGTGATGGCGGCTGTGACGGCAGTTCATTGGCTGGGGAAGTCAGTAGGCCACAGGTTTTTCTAATTACAGCATGACCTTCCTGGGCAGACACATTCCTTCTGTCTGTTTTTTTTTTTTTTCTTCTCTAATAAGCTTTCATACCTTCAGCAGTCTCTGACGGAAGAGATGGTCATCCCCCTCATGGCTGTTCATGCTTTAGTTTCCGATATTTTTTCCAATAACTTGAAACGGTTTTGTCTTGGTCATCCGTTATCATTGCTATGCTGACACTGTTCGGTGCCGTCACACTGGCAGGTTGTCTGTTAAAACCGCTTGTTGTCTTTCTTCCTCTGTGCAGCTGAGTTTGCTCACAAGGTCTCTGAGAACAGATTTTGGCAGCCACACTTGGTATCTTTGATGCAGTGAGACTTTCTACAGGTTGAACTACTGACCCCGGCGTTTTTGTGTCCTCCTTCAAAAAGAACGGATACAAGTGCTGAATGCCAACAGCAACAGTTTGGATGCAGGACTCCGTTTTTCTCATTGTTTAGTTTTGGTGCCTCATTTTGAGACGGAACAGAAACGTCATTTTAGAATATTATTAAAACACAAAATTACCTGTGATCAATCACTTTTTTTTCTGAAAGTTCAGTTCCACTAGCACACTCACAATTACTGCTTGACCTGTATAATTAAGAAATCGGTTAAATGGAACCCGTCTGACAAGATAAAGTAGGCTAAATGATCTCAGAAAACAACACATTGTGCATCAATGTAGAATGATTCAAGAACAGCAGAAATTTTGAAAAAGTTAAACGACTCAAAATCTTTTAGACCCCAGTGGTTATGGTTGCCTGACGTTAAAATGTGTTTGACCTGAAACAGTGGGGCCATAAAAAGAGAAAACGGAAGAAACAAGCAAGATTGCAAATGCTTTTTCGGAGTGGCGTAGAACTGTCGTAATGGGTCAAAATAATTGTTCGTTGGTCAGTGCTACCCGTCATTTAAGGCACAATTGATTACTTATTTTTGCAAAACTCCACCATTAACTTAGTTTCTCATAATGACTCAAAAGCTACAAGATTTTCCCTGGTTCGTGTTTGTTTTTGGGATTACTCTTTAGAAGGACTCTGTGGATAACCTTTGTACTACATTGTCGTCCATTTAGTATTACTGAACAGGCTGGTTTCTAAAGGTTACTGGTGTTCTCATGACCTCACCTGGCCTCGGAGGCAGTTCTGCCTAATGGTCTGTGCTAATGGCAATCCAAATCTATCATTAAGCCAAATCTCCATGGTAACACAGGACCGAAGACCACATTTCACTTTCGCCTTGCGTTCTGTCCCATGTGGCTCTGAGTTCATTCATTCATAACTTTGCAGATCCTCAGTTTCTGACGTTTTTCAAAGAAACATACAGATGGAGAGGAATCTCCTGTATGATCCGTTCTTGACCTAAAGCTGTTCACTGCATTAATATGATTGATCGGCAAGGGCCCATGGATGCCTTTGTCCTAAAGACTAAACAGCTGTGTCTTTGACTTTGACATTGTCATTAACCCAATTAAAAACCCATGAGGGATTTTTTTTTTACAGTTGTGCTATAAAGGAAATGTAAATATTCCTTTTTTTCTCTTTTTCGTTGGTCAATGATTCAACAATAAACACTCATAAAAATAACTGTAGGAGGGATTAAAAAATAAGTTGGACTGTTTTTTTCTTATTGCACCACTATCACTCCACTCTATAAATTGCTATATGTTGAGATTCACTGTTGCATAATTTTGCATTTTGCATTTCTTTGCATTTCTGAATGGCAAAATGGTCATAATGACTCCCTGATTAAGCTATTTATCTGCGTTATAAAAAGTAATTAATGACTGTTGGTCTGAATAGAGATTAGTTTGACCTACCAAAGTATACTTGGATTACTAAATGGGGTTTCCTACTATTAATGTGTGCTATTTCTCCTGGAAATTTCACAAAAAAAAGTCTGAATGCAATTAATAGTCTTGATCCCAGGCTGGGATCCAAAGCAGTGTGCATAAGTCGGCTTCATGTAATGAGAACTTCGATAAACATTCACGTTGTAGCAGCGCAATTCCATAAACGTGCACTGATGCAGTTATATTTTAAAGATATGGTGCATGGCTGCTACAACTGAGCCTCTGAATACATACACATGCAAATGCTAGCAGTGCACGGATTGCGGTTTTTGGCCGATTACCAATCTTTAAAAAGCCTGACCTGCCAATTCTGATTTTGGCTGAGGCCAATTTTTTATTTTTTTTTGTCTGAAATGTTGCTAAATATAGCAAGAAAGTCACTGAGTTGACAACGGCTGGGTGACTATTGTTATCGGCAAATGTGCAGACATGACCTGGTGGACCGGTATGTCACGCAAACCTCTGAGCAGAGGACAGTGGCTGATTTTAGATGTTTGATGAGGTAGATAAGATAATCACCAATCTCCCAAAATTAAGGAGATCGGCGCCGATAAATCAGCTGGCGGATAAATCGGTGCAGCCGTACCAAATGCTAAATTGGAATTGGAACTGGAATTATACTCTGGTGCAAGAACGTACACGATGGCCACGGCTAGTTGGATACATTAGAAATGGTCTTGGCACTACCACAGAACCTAACATCCACAGTCTTGCCCATCTTCTCTCTTTGAGGTCACAGCTAATCAGTGTCAAGGAAAATGAGTAGTGCTTCTGGATTGGCTACTTGGCAACACCCAGCCAACAGTGTATCAAGTTGCATTGTGCCTGTGTATTTCAACTTCCCAAGCCGTATTTTCATTTCAGTCTTTTAGATACGCTTCAAGAAAAAGCCGAGTAGACAAATTTTCTCAAATAATTTAGAGTTACCTTTCACAGCGAAATAAGCAAGTAAGTGAATCCATGAGTGTGCCATGTAAATGTATTCAAACTTCCCGAGTCGATGCTTTGTGAAAGGAGCATCAGAGTAAGGGGAGCCGAATGTAAATGCACCAAACTTGAATTTGACCAAACTTTGCATTTTGGGTCAAAAGAGAAGTGCTGAGTTCAGTCTAACCTTGGGATAAAAATGGGGCATTTACACGAGTGACAAATGTATCCAGCCACAACGTAGGAATATTTGTGTTGACAGTTATAGCACATTCAGTCCCCTCAATAGGCTGTTATGAGAAAGATCAAGCAGGTCATGGTCATTTTTAATAATATCCTCATGGCCAGAATGGTGTAATTAAAATCTGTTTCACTTGACATTCTTTCCTATCAAGTGGCACACAGAAATTCTCATCTGTCAGTCTCTTTTATTAGCCCTCGTATATCTCCGCTGTCAGAAATCGTCAGATAAAACAAGGCCAAGTCAGTCTCAGGCACGTAGTTTTTTTTCCCATATATGCCTAAATTGCCAATTTATGAAGAGGAATGGAAAAATGTCATGCTGCCTAGCCAGTGCTGCCCCTCACTTCCTCCCCCTCTTCTACTCCTTATCCCCTAGAAACACACGTACCCGTCCCTGCCAGTCTTTTCCCTTGGGGCCATCGAGGAAAGCATTCCACAGCTCGGGCTACTGCAGACGAGAAAAATTGAGCACAATCTAAGTCTTTTTTAGATTAAAAATGCTGTGAAGCCTTTTCAATTTTTTGGGTGAAAAAAAAAAAAATCAGTACGGTGTGAGAACAAATTTAAGCTGGTTGTTTCACAAAGGTGGAGGAGCTCTTGGATTTTGAGGAGGTAAAATGACATTGTCAGGATGGTTTCCTTCCTTCATGGACCACCAGCTAAGATGGGTAACCCGCTAAGCACCCGGGTGTATATGTTGGAACAAAAAGTTAGGAAAATTAATTTTTTTACAGAAAAAAAATCTAATTTTAATACCCAAAATTGCCATAAGAAGACTTCAAATTAAAACAAACAAAAAAAAAAGGAGGAAAAGATTGAGTTCTTCAAAAATTTAATATCTACCAAAAACACAGCCTGATGGAGGACACAGTGCTCAATTATTAATAATATTGAATTGTGGGCTGTTTTCTCTTGGCTCATTTGTACAGTATTTTAACAGGTTTTACAACAGCTCTTGGGGTGATTAGAATGGTATGCCACTAGAAAACCCTCATGATTATAAAAAAATATTTCTCCAAAATGGTTTCTAACTATTTTTTAGTTTCAAATTATTGTAAAATTTGAAGATTTTGCATCACAAAATAACCTTGTAGTCCTTGTCCTTGATCATTATGTATGGCTCAGTGTGGGATCTCCCCCACTCTTTTCTTTGTTTGCCCCTCTCTGCTCTCTGTGGGTCACTGTGGGTTAACCATGACAGCTTTTGTGAGACTGTCTCACTGGTCTCGGAAGTACACAGAGACTCCACATTGGCACTCAGTCTAGCGAAAGAATTTTCCTCTTTGGTGAATTGTCCGTTAACCATCAGCCATTGTGCTTTGATTGAAAGAATATGCATTAATTATAGTCCCCTTTGTCTCTTTAGGCCATAAGATGAACAAGTTGCAAGCCAATCAATTTCTCTTTGCTGTGTACAGTGAACATTAATGGAGATTATAAGAAATGATATCACAGCTCATACACTTAGGACTTTACCTGTCTTGTCGTTTGTTTCAAAACAAAAGCGGTAGGTGATTGTTCTGGAAAGCCAGTTGGAGTGAATGCATTGCATATTTTTGAGCCTGCATCTTTCAGGGGGCCTTTGCATTCCCTCAGAAGGAGTGACGAGCCACATTCCACAGCACAGCGTTACAGGAGACGCTAAGGACATTGTCCAGAGTTTATTCATGAAAGAACTCTGCTGGTCAACACAACTTGAATTTGGGGCATTTATGTTTTTTTTTTTTGTTTTTTGTTTTTTTTTGCTCTTTTATTTTTCACATTAGATTGTGATCTCGCACTTGGCTTTAAGTAGTGCAGCGTGGTTGGAGCACTTAAGACAAAATGTGTAAACAAACATGTCATTCTCTGTCGCTTAATATATGAGTTGCATGTGGTTTAATAACTTAAATTAGTACTTAATTTTTAAGAAGGACAAAATGCTTTTCAAAATCTTTTACAAATGTCGATCTGAAAAGTGTGGAGTGCATGTGTATGATGTGATATTACAGCATAAAATCCATTACAGCCAATTTCCTTTAAAAGTCTCCTCATTAGTACAGTTCACCTTACTGTAATTAAGGCTCAGTACGAATCCAGATGTTTCACGAAGGTCTCAGACAGGATAGAAATGAAGTTGTGGTGAAGTTATGGGCAGAGTGAGGTTGTAAAATAATATCCCAAGAGCACCATTCAATATGTCGCACATAAATGAAAATGGTATGGCACACTGCACACCTAGAAAGACATGGCAACCTTCCTAAATTAACTGGCTGACTCATGGAAGGAGAGAATCAGTTGGATTGGGAAGCAGCCAATAGTGAGTATAGGGGAGCCGTACAGACCGACTGGTCATGTGGGATAATCTGTGCAAAGGGCAATGTTTGAACTTATTTGGACAAAATATGCTGTTTATGGAGGAGTAGCTAACAGAAGCCATGTTGAAAAAAGTCTAGTTCAGTGCTTGCTACAAGCCTTACAGGGGACACAGCTATCACATGCTTTGGTCAGATGAGAGATTCACTTAACTTTTGTTGCCTTGTTTGGCAAACACTTTACACAGCAAATCAACCTGCACACACCATCTGCGTGGTAAAACATCAAATGGCTCAATTACATCCTCAGTGCAGTCAAGTTCTCCAGAGTCCTGCTGATGCATTGATTGTTTGACCCAGGTGTGTTGAAACAGAGAAACATCTAAAACCTGCAGGACACCGACCCTGGAGGCCTGGATTTGACGATTCCTGATCTAGACAAAGGTCCAATGATGAACCTGTGGCAAGATCAGAAAATCGATGTTCAGACATCATCCATCCAATGCGACCGAGTTCCCATTTTTAGATTCGCAAAGCTGCTACCAACATAACACAAAAGATTTGAAGTTTTAATTGTAGCAAAATGTTTCTATTCATTGAGGGTAAATACCAAACACACCACACTTTTCAGGTGACCGTTTGTAAATCAGTTTTTAAACCATTTGACGTTTACCTTCCACTTCATAACTATGCCCAATGTTTTGTTTGTCTGTCCTAGAAAATATCAACCAACTATAAAGTTTTTAATGGTAACTTGACAAAATGTAAAAAAGGTGAAAGTGTTTTCAATATCTTTTTCAAGACACTGTGAGTGATTGATTTCTCCTTGAATGGCAAACTGTTGTAAATCAATGTCTTGAAATAATATTGAGCCGTTTTGTAGGGTGGGTATGTCCTTGTGGGCTCTGGACCTTTCCTTTTGATGAGGAGGAATGAGCATGTAAGGGACTGTAATCATTTTTACATCATCCCAGGCCAGTGCCATATAATTAGAAAGAGCCGATTTCCTCGACCACAGAAGGGCCTGAAATTGCAGGCCTTGTTCCATCCAGGACTTTGGAAAGTAACAGAAATAGCACTGGCGAGTTTCTGCCCTTGTGTCCATCTGTGTATTATAGCATCGGTCAGATGGCAGTTCAGCCGCCGTAGCACTCCGCTGCATATCTACCAGCACTTCGATGAAGAGCTTTTATGTGGCGCCTCTTGTTTTCAGAACCAACTACCAAAATTGCATCTCAATCCCTTTAGCATGCAGCATGACGGAAACCTTTATTGCCACAATCTGATGTGGCCTCAGCAAGTTAAGAACCCTCTGTAAGATGCTGATGTATAAATGTGTAGGTTTTTAGTTAAAATATACCCTCTATAACTAAGCCTTTTATCACAACATCCTCAGAGTAATGGTTCCCTTTTGTTATTGATGGCTAACATTGCCCAAAGTATTGATGTAAGCAACTTAAAAAGACAGACGTGCAGCGGTTTAGGATTTATTTCTGTTTATTATTATGATCACTGAAGGGACCTTTAAAAAAAAAAAAAAAATCAAACGTTCAAAATGGTGAAGAGGCAAAATGACCAGGATTGCTTTACCGTAAGAAGATTTGAAATAAATATTTTGAATAGTGTTTAGTTTTAAAAGAGAAAGCAATTTTAAGCTTTCAAAACTCTTTGATTGGTCTATCTAAAATGAATCTAAAATCTAAATCGTGAAATGAAATGTTAGTAAATGGGACATTCAGGGGGAGGTTTGTCATAAGTCATCATTTGCTTTTATCTATAAATAAAAATGTTCAGTATAATAGTATTTGTCTATCCAGAGATGCTTTTATCAATATTTAACCCAACCCAAACTTTATAGACTATATAGAGTAGTATAAACTAAATAGAGTGAGTGTCTATACAAAAGTCTTGCTCTTTGTCTAAGCTGAATGTAATAGTTAGATCAAGGTGGCTGCAGGTCGTGCTCTTTTGCAGGCTCAGACTCATTTACAGTTTTTTTTTTTTCTTTTTTTTTTGTGCCATGTCTGGAGCCATGCAGAGGCGTCATTGGACCTCTCCGTTTCCTGCTGCTGGCATTCTTCTTTGTTTCAAAGCTTCTAAAACACAGGACAACTTTGTGTCCATTCTGGCTCGGCAGAGGAGTGCAGAAAACGGATCTCTGTTTCTGATTAGGCCGGCAGCCTCATGGTACCCGACCGTTTTCTCCCAAGCAGATCCAGAGGGTGCTAATAGAAGCATGCCTCCTTCCCATTAGAGCTTGTAGTGATTAGGCTGCAGAAATAAGCCAGAGCTCAAAGAATGGAACCAAAGTGTCATTAATGTGGCTCACCACATCTCCACTTATGATTCAGCCAGGTCTGCTGATGCATGGTCTGTTTTATTAGTGAGATAATAGATGTTGTCTTGAGGTTTATAATTTATCCATTTTATTTGTGGCAATGATGAGTGAGCAGCTTTGATTCTGGAGAATAGATTAGTGTGCTGTGAGCTAGCGTCATGACTCTCGCAATGTTTTTGGTGAAGCTCAATCATTTTCCACACTGTGAGCAGGTAAAGTCATTTATGCCTCTTTTGGCACTCATACATAGTTTAAGAGAATGTTTTTGTGATTTGTAACAAAATACAGTGTTCTAGCAGATGTTACAAAGTGTTCAACATCTGTAAACCTGGGCTTGATAGCTGGAGAGAGAGAAGTCAAATTATTCTACTTTACTGTGCCTTGCCAAAGAATTTCTTCTCCTTTGATTTTTTTTTATTTTTTATATATGATCATGTTATGTTATGAGTAGTTTTAGACCAATACAGATTGGTGCATAATTTGCAAGTGGATGAAAAATGCTTGCTTTCTAAATGTTTTTTACAAACACAATACTGGAAAATAATCATCTTTTGATGTGTTTGAAGCTGCAAGTCATTTAGGATATGTCTCTGCCAGTTTTGTACATTGCAAAGATGAAACCTGTGACCCCATTCGTCAATAGAGAAACCTATTCTCCATCCATACTCCAATGGAGTATGGATGGAGATAGCTCCATCCATACTCCATTAAATCTGAGTAGCTTTCCTGTCCCAAAAAGAAGGAAAGAATCCCTGTAGCATAATCGTGCCATAACCATTAACTGTGCGAGTGGTGTTGTCAGCTTGATGTGCACTACTCATTTTCTGCAGCATATAGTTCTTTGAATATTCACTAAAACGTTCAGTTTTGGTTTTATCTGAGCAGCACTCAATCTTCCACTGTGTCCCCGAAAATGTTTTGGGAAGCTGCACATTGTACTTCTCATTGTTTTCTTTTTGTTGCTCTTCTACAGAGAGCAAATTTGTGGATTCTACCAAGGCTGAACAGTATTGGTAAAATTGCAAATGTGTAAATGTCTCTCTGCTTTATGGTCGCAGAATCTGATATTTCCATCTCAACAACAAGGTTTTATTAAAACAAGTTACTTCTGTATGGTGTCCACTGTTTTATATCCCTAATAAAACTTTTAATGCTACCACTAAGTATATTATCAAGATAGAGGGATTGAATGCATGGCACCTAAATAATTACCTATCCTGGGATCTGTATACCTTGTACAGTATTATAGCCAGCTTCTGATATATTGTGCAGCCCTTGAATAAGCAATCTGCCAAAAGGTTCTCCTGAGGTATGAAGCTCTGCAGTTCCTCCAGGTTTTCTGTCTGATTCATCGGATAGAAATGCTCCTTCTTCTTGGAGGAAGAAACGCATTCGCACTGCCTAGTTATTCTTAAGTTTGAAATATTTGTTTTGATTTAGACATTTATTAGTTTGTGTGTGAGAGTTGGTCGTCTCTCCTCCGGTACCAGCCCTGTGAAAGGGAAGAGCATATGAGAAATGGTACAAGAAGACATCTGACAAAAATGAAACAAACTTGCATTTATTTTCCCCACGAAATACTTTAAATACCAACTAGGAACGTTCAGTGTGTCATCAGTGAATCGTTGCTGGATGTGAATGGCAGAGTTAGTGCTCCACTAACTCGATGTCCTCCTCGTGTTTCGTAGAAGCATGGGAAATGCTCACAGGCCCATGACCTCTGGGTTTAAACACACATTCAACAGTCCTGTTTTTCCCATGTTCAGGTCTGTTTTTTACTTTTTCCACCTCTAGCAGACATCCTCGTTTGCATCCCCAGGAACTTATTAATAGGCTTATCTGTCCGGTGTGTTCGCTGGAGTTTCACATCAACTGTTTTTTTCTTCCCTTCATTCAGTTTGGTTATAAAAAAAAACATTAACTCTGGTAACTTTAACCTTATTATTGGCATGTACCTACATGGTTTTCAAAAGCAGATTTCACTCTTTTAAAGTATTTGCCAAAATCATCAGCCTCAGCTAACCTCAGTGTCTTGTTACAACATTCCAATATTGGCTCACAACTCTGTTACTGGAATGGCTGGAAGGCATGGTATTTAGTTATCTTTCAGGCTGAGGTGCAACTAGTTTCAGAAATGCAAGACTTTACTCTTAAAAATTAATCTTTTTTTTTTTTGGCTGACCTCAATAATGATTTCTGAACAGAACAGAAAGACCTTTTATTGTCTCGCAAAAGGGAAATTGAGGTGTAATAGTAGCAACAATAAAGGTTCAAGGTACAGTTGGGTTAAGTGTATGGAGGTAAATTATTTTACAAACAATTTGCAATGGCCCATCACATTTTTTAAGACTCCTGTGTGTCCATCTGTCGAGCTGCTAAACAAACAGTATTTTCTCAGAAGCAAAGGGCTTTTAAACGGCTATCAATTACTCTGAAGCGTCTTCTTTTGAAAAACCAGAACTGATGGAAAAAAGTGTGCACAATATGTTTGCTTCATAACTCGGAGGAAAAAACCAATCAGATGGTGCCAAGAGAAAAACGGGGGCAGATATTTCATCACCAGCCCTCAAGAATAAGAATCCATTTTTTAATGGGTAACATGCAGGAAAGAAGTCACCCACTTGAGATCTTGCATCTGGAAAAATGAACATGTTTGTACTCCCTATGCACTGCAGAGGACAGCATTCTCAGATAAAATAAAGGAAAAATATCTCTTCCTTATTTTCTTATTATGGAACATACCAAACATGAATAATACAAAAAAGTCAGAAGTATTGTGAATTGTTCTAATATGAAAAAAAATGTCAATTTTATACTTTCCTGTTGTTTTTGACAAAACGTTCAAAGAGCCTGATAATCTTTATTGATACATCACCTTTTATGCACAGTGATGGACACTCAAAGTGTTTTACACAAGATAAAAAAATAAACAATGATGACTAAATTGCTAATAAATATGTTTATTTTTAATGAATGGGGAATATATTCATTTAAGTGATGAAACACTAGAGTATTTTTTACATTTAGTCAAACTAAATGCAAAAATACTTTTTTTTAAGTTTTTGATTTATTAAAGATCAATAACATAAATTATATGAAATCTGGAGAAAAAAAGCTTGATTCCAAAAGCAAAAGACTTTGCCTTAAGTTTGCTTTTGAACGTACAATTGGTTTTACTTGGTCTCGGGCCCTCTGGAAGGTTGTTCCACAGGTGAGAGCAGTAATTAGAAAAACATGTTTCCCTTCATTCCAAGTCTAACCTGTTTACATACAGGGGATTCTTGATCTGGAGAATGGTTTAGGGGGGAGGGGGCCTTGAAGATGCAACAAGCACCAGTAGAATGTCCGAACCAAACCGATGAGAACTTTGAAGATGGAAAACGTGAAAGTTCACTTGCACAACGGAAACACAAGTCATCGGATTGCTTTTTCACTACAAGGCATTAAAAGCAAATCATAATCCTGAAGACTTTGTATATTTTGGAGATCTTTTGTTTGACTTAGCATATTATTATTATGGAGTGGTGTGGGATGTTTATATTTCTAAACCCTGATTGTTTTCCAATTTTTCTAAAGGGTTGTGGGAGGTTAAAGTTGATTTTTAGTCGGTGCAATTCCCTCCTCCTTATTAAGTTGGCATGGATATAGAAATCATTTATTAAATATCAGTCTAAGAAAGAAACATTGTTGCTTTTCTTCATAGTTGTGCCACTTCATGGAGTTTAAAGATCCTGGGTGCTTATACAGTCTACATGAATCTTACAGGGGCTGCATAAAAGAAACGTGGGAAATGGTTTTGAGAATGCAGATATTAGCCACTCATTCATCAGATTTAAACTAACTAAAGAGAGACTTGTCTGTACTGTCAGAATTCATAGATTTGTGGAGTTTTTTAGGCTCTCTGCTTCCTCAGTATTTGCAGATTATCATCATAATCTGTGTGCAGGTGTGTTAGGCGTGTTCCTTTTCTCCTTCGGTGTTTCTGTTTTGTTGTGTTTAATGGGGTTGAAAGCACAACCACAGTAAGCTGGAACAGATTTGCTTCTTTGTGGATGTGTTAAGATCGGTACTTAAATCAAAATGTAGTTGATCCCAACTTTTCTTTTGATCTCATTGCTTTGTTTTTGGCATAAGGTAACTATTGTTCTCCTCAACAGGTGATGTCAACAGTCATGGTGCACAAAGAAGATTCCCACCTGAAGGAAACCCCCTGCCTCAGGGGCCTGGCAGCAGCCACCTTTATGTGCAAGATGATGCACTGAAGTTAGGATTTGCCAAGGGAGTATCAATGTCTCTTCCTTCCTCACCTCTTCTTCCACGACAGTCCTACATGATGCCCTTACGCCAAAACAAGAGATCTCCAGGTATTTTTTATTTTATTTTATTTTTTTTAATGAGCTGGTCCTTACTTCTCCTCTGCTGCTTCTGAAACGATTTCAGAATTTTCCATTTTTGAAGCTCTCTATTTTATTATTTGTAGTACTTACTAATTTTGTGGTACATTTAAAATACGAGTTTCATATTTTAAGCTGCATGATAATTACTTTGATGTTGTGGCAATATTTGTGGCATCAACGGCTGTTATTAAGAGATATTGACTTATAAAATATCATCCATCTTGTACAGTAAGAATAAAAATATCATCCATCTTGTATAGTAAGACACACAATCCCATTGTGTGTTGAAGAAAAAATTAATTGTAAATATCTGGGTTGATTTTGGGGAGGTTTTAATAATTATATGCTGGCTTTGCAGATTTTCCTGAACTATGTAATTCCAAATTATTTGTGGGAAATTTGCCTATTTGTAATTTTTTTTTAAATACCTAGGAGCAATTCTCCTTGACATGCTGTTGACTGCTGTTTGCAAAGCAGCTAATTCAGGAGCACTATTGATTTTTCCTGCCTCTGATTGGCTGTTCCCCCAAAAGCAGAAATAAAGAATAGTGTTGATTTTAACTTTATCTGCAATAACAAGGTGGTTTCCACTGTGCATATTAATGCCTATTAAGGTATATTTTATGTTTTAGCGATTGAAATAGGCAGTTATAGATTTATTGTTTTTACAATGGTCTGAAATACTTGTGGATTTTATCTATTTGTCTGGCATCTGCTGTTCCCAACTCCTTAATTTTGATGTATTTCATAAACTGGACAAAGCAGTCAAAGCCCACCGATGGCAAATCTGGCAGTTCCGACCTCTGGTTGGTTGATTGCCTGATCTTTAGTGTAAAACACTTTGCTAAAAAAAATCCTGACTCATTAGATAAAATTTTATAAGTTGCATGGCCTATATTAGGCACTGACATGCAGCTCACATAAAATCTCAACAGTCAGTATCAGCCTTCTGATGAGTAACAACAGCCTGATACTGCTGATACTGACTAGTATCAACAGTACATCATCAACTGTACATCAACAGCCCGTATCAGGAGTGGAGTTTTTTCACAGACTCTGTTATTCACAATGTTAAAATGTCTTGATTCAGACCTTGAGGGATCAAATGACGGCATCTGTAATTTGTACAGTTTCTCCAGTTCTTAATTTCAACTCAGTCGTTAACGTTACATTTTCTATTTTTGGTCAGCCATACGAACGTGTCAGTACTTTTCAATTTTACAGATCTTTTACTCTCATTTCTATACAAAAGGGTATAGAAATGTGTTAAGGTTTGTCTTTCTTTGTTGTGTTCTTTGTGTTTTCTCTAAAAGAGAGATTGATAAAGGTGCAAGAAGAGTCTTTGTAACAGAAAAGCTTTTCAAGTTGCCTGTAGTCACCTCTGGAGCTTCTAAAGCAACATTATTCTGATTAGGTGCAGAATATAAATTATCCTTAAATACTCTCTATTTTCTTACCCTGACACAATCTTCAGTGTTGGAGGTGATGTTTTTATATTAAGATATGGTTAAGTTTCATTAACTTTGAATGTGTTAAATATTTTATCATAGCTACATTAATCACTCATATCTTGACAGCCAAAATATTCTTCATTGATTAATGTGCGGTTAATCTGCTTGCAGAAAACCGTTGCGTCACTTCCTCTTTTTATTTGACTACCGCGATTCAAAGAAAAGGTGCAACACAGTGTGCACTCAGCGGATGGTAATAGGCGTCTATTTACTCTGGATCGAACTCCTCTTGGA
Organism: Poecilia latipinna; assembly: GCF_001443285.1. NCBI lineage: Eukaryota > Metazoa > Chordata > Actinopteri > Cyprinodontiformes > Poeciliidae > Poecilia > Poecilia latipinna. Next base: position 134,286 of record NW_015114083.1, on the reverse strand, counting down.
CTTTTTTTTTTGACATGTTGAGAACATTGTCACCAGCTGTAGAGGGCTTCAAAGCCATGAATACCTTTTTTTTTTTTTTTTCTTTTGTAGCTGAACTTGTTCCAACCTGAATCTTTGTCTTCTGGAGACTTGGCAAAGAGGAGAGAAATCCTTTAAGTGGTCAATGTGGCCCCCACTCACATGTGGCACTCATCTGTGGGCTATGTAGCTATTGTTTAGAGAGGCTGCAGCTTTGATCTGCTTAGTGTAAAGACCAGCAGATGGGAAGCTGATAGTGTGGTTTTATACTCATACAAACCTGTTTGTATGAGTATTTGTTAAATTTTGTTAAAATTTAACTTGCATTTGAAGAATGTAAGCAAAACACATTTTACTATAGTTTATATTTTTAAGGTAATTCTGCTGAGTTAGCTTTTAAATTGGCAATCATTGTTGAATCCACAAAATAATGGGTAGAGGGAAGTAAGGAGGGGGAGATTTAGAGAAGAGGCATGATTTGTGAAGGTGAACGGGACCCTGTGGACACAGAAGAGGAGACTCATTAAAAGCATATTGCTCTTGGAGTGCTAGAAGGCATGGATGAGAGGAAAAAATGGGCAGACAGGATAGGTTCGAGGGTCTCTAGTTGAAGGATGTTGGGGGCAGGGTCTGGCTCTCCTGCACTATCCTCACAGGTGCCTGTGAAACCCTTTAGAGGGAAGAGCTCACACCTGTAGTTAATAAACGCTTGCTGGAGGAAATGTCTCAGGTTGGTGACAAAATCGACATGTGTGCTAATGCTGTTTTCCTGTGGAGTCGGAGAAGCAACTTGAAATACTACATTTAGGCTACGTTTAGACGAGACCGCCGTCTGGAAACTGCCGGGATTTTCGGATGCCGTTTGGGGAAAAGTTCCACATTTAGACAAGACCGCCAAGACACCTTGAATTCGCCGTAGCTGTCATGCCAGAGCAATAGAAACCCAATGGTAACCCATTTACGTCTCAGATGAACCAAGTGCTCATGTAACATAAAGCTCTTGAAAAAATTAAGAGCCCACTGCACTGAAGCTCATGGTGATTCCACCAAATATTGATCTCTGAACTCTTCCTGAGTTATAATATTAGTGCTGTTGGTTCTAAATGAATATGAACTTGTTTTCTTTGCATTAATTGAGCTCTGAAAGCGCTGCATCTTTTTTCGTTAATTTGACTATTTCTCATTTTTTGCAAATAAATACAAAGTTTTTGCTTGAAATTTTGGAGAAATGTTGTCAGCAGTTCATGAAATAAAAGAACAATGTTCATTTTATTTAAACCTATACCTATGGAAAGTAAAATAAGAGAACATTTTAAGTGGTCTCTTATTTTTTTTTTTCCAGAGCTGTTTATGTGTTCCAACTTATAAGTTGTATTTAAATTGGTAAAGTAGAACACGTAGTTGTTCTACTTTTGTTATCTGCCCATGCCTGCATAGACCAAACCTTCTGCACATGTGCACGTTCACATCTGTGGAGTACTTCACACCTCCATGGGAGTGTTCTCGAAAAGTTTCACTCTGAGACCTAGTTTCAAAAAGTGTTGGTTTCAGAGTCTCCGATCACTGGACACGTGTAAATGAGCAGCTGAATCGCGACCAAAATTATTTTTGTAAATTGCAATGATTTTGCAAAAACAATTATGAGTTGATGTATTTTGGAGCTTTAATTTGAACATTATCTCACGTTCATTTTTGGCTTCCTCGTAGAACTGGGCGAGGAGAAACTTTACATTATAATCTCATTCACAAGTAGACTTGGCGTTATGAATGGGAATTTTATAGAGATTTGCTTTTAGGGTCTGTTTTGGACTTCAAGCTGAAGCAATTCTTGGACAAGATATTGGGTTGTGGCGACTGCTCCCTTTACAGATCCAGATGCCACAGATTTTTACTTAACCAATAAATGTTGCACCCATGGATAATAAAATATTTGCTGCCTTTCATGGAAACCTTGAGTGAGCACGTTGCTGATCACCATTTATTTTTTTCTGAGATATTTTTGTGTTTTGTAAAGGAGGGTAGCACCATGTTGGTGTTTGCAAAGTGTTTCATACTTGCAGTGAAAGATAAGCCAGGTGATTGCAGTGATGCCTGGGAACGAGCAAACTAGCACCAAAGCCCACTAGTATGAACATAAACTGTGACGGTGTGGGTCACAGCACCTCGGTTGCTTATCCATATCTGTTTAAACGGCACCAAGACACACCACCACTAAAGGTCTAAGCAAAATTAACCTGCACTAATACTAAAGTTTATATTTAACAACCATCCCAGGATAATTTCTGCTGATCGCGCAAAACATCTACCGCCATTCAGTTAAAACCTTCAGAGTATTCTTCTATGCATTCCACACTCTTTGATCTCATTCTCATCCAATGGGGATGTCTCTGGAAGGAAGTGGTTCCACAGACTCAGAAAGCAGTTCTTGCGGCTGGGTTTCGTTTCCCGACACATTGGATAATCTATTGCAGTTTGAAAGGCTCTAACTTGGTGGTTGTTCTTTTCATGGAAACTTCACAGGGGGACAACAGGAAAACATTGAGTTAATTAGGAGTGTGAGGGATGCTTCAGCCTCAGAGTCTGGTGGCGTTGAGTGGTGCAGCTTTGATCAGTCAGGCCCAGAGCTACGGCATGAAACACCACGCTCCGACATGTGTTGAACAGCACCTACACATTACTGTCTTCTTACAAACAGCCCTTCATCCCCCAAAGGACCCCTTTGGCTTAACATAACCCCTCGGCGGTACCTGTCCTGCTCCCCCTTTGCTCGCTGTGACTACAAAAAAGGTCAAAGATGCTTTAAAAAACAAAAACTTAAATTGAATGCACACAGTTAATAACAGATGTTGTTGTTCTGTTGTTGAAGCCCAACAGAAACTTTCTATGCTCCCTACTTTGTCTCCAGGGTATGTCCACAGTGACCTCCACTGGTTAGAATAAGTTATGTTTCATCTGCATGTTTAACAGAATGAGTCTCTTCAGTGCAGCATTTTGCAAACTGAAAGGAAGAAGTTTGTACTGGAGATTTTCATTCATGCAGTCTATCAGGACGGGAGGTTAATGTCTGATGAGTCGATGTCGGCTACAGTTGTTTTTAGGCCTAAGGAGCAAAAGCCCTGACACTTATTATTTCTTGAATGTTTATTATTCTTTGCTCAAATTACACATCAGTCATGCATGAACTTCAAGTATTTGAAAGGTCTTGCAACAGTCGCAAAACAAGTAGCAGCAAAGAGCTAGCCAGCCATTTTGGATTGAACTTGTTTAATCCAGGATAATTTTGACCCAGTTTTGCTTGTCTGTAGTCTCCACATTTGATTGAACTACTCTTTCAGGTTTTAATAAATTCACCATTTACAAATTTTGAATTGTTCTAGCCAAAACTTCAATGAGCCCCTTCCTGAACGTAATATCAAGGCTTACTCATTGTACCGCCTACTGGGGACATGCAGAATTGATTGATGGGCTCTATGAAGGCGTTGAGTTGGCGGTGTGTGAAACCCTTTGGGGTCGCGAAACACACCGGAGTGGCGCTGTGCTGCAAGGACCGTTTGAGGCTGCTTGCACTTTTATAATTTAAATTACATTTGAAGGTGTGTAGAAGCAGAGGTGACCCTGATTATGCTGTTAGGCACTCGTGTTTAGCTGTTTGGCAGAATAATAGAAAGGCATTTCATAACAATTTATTGCTGTCACGGGCAGCGTATCAATTTAACAAGTTTATTAATTTAACAATATGCAGAGTGGCTACAGGGGGACCTATCATGTCCGTCAAAGTGTATATCAAAAAAGCCTAATTAGCTTGAGCTTTGATGGGAGTTTTGTCTTGAGTGGGCTCAAGGAATGAGTTATCCATTGATCAGCCAGGCAGGTAAAAAAAAAAAAAAGTGAAATGCTATCTTCACATTATTTAAAAAACAAACAAAAAAACATTTAGGCTACTCTTATCATTCTGATGTGTGCCTCTTAAGGATAATTGTTTCAATGAAAACAAGTGATTTAAAATGTCTTTGTCTAAGCAAAAGTCCCTAAAAACAGAGAAGATTGATGCTCCAGTATTTATAAAGCAAAAATATGATGGGTAATTTACACCATGGCTGCTGCCTGTGTGTTGAACTGTCAGCTGGCTGTTGGACAACTCAATTAAAAGTGTATCACAATGAACATTAGTTCATCCGAGTGTACATTTTATTTTTGCACATTGAGGTTTATCAAATTATGCAAAAACTCTGTCCAAAGCTGTTTTGATGCTCCTTTGAGGTGATCTTTCCCTGAAGTCTTCTCATATGTTTTGACACCAACCAGACAACCTCAAGGGCATATCAAAAGCTTTCTGGGAGCTGTGCCGTACAAGATCTTGTGAGCCTACAAGAAAACTGTGATGAGCAGCATACACTTTGGAAACTGAACTTCTGTTCTCTACTTCACTGCACTTGACTTGACTCCAGGTTTGTGTTTCTTATCACACAGAACCTCCCTACTATGAAATATGAACTCTTGAGCTGCCTCAGAGATCTTCACTGAATAAATTCCCATTGCTTCCTCTGCCAGTCAGCAGAGTTGGAACTGTCCTGTCCTGTCAAACAACTTAAGCTGCCATTTCATTTAAAATACCCGTCTACTGACAGGAGCAGAGTGAGTAACCTTGGTTCTTGTTTGTCATGCAGAACTCGGAGGGATATCAGAGGGGCTTTCAGAACTTTTTGAGCATAAAGACGACTTTGTGAGGCTGTTTTTCTTCTCCTTGGCTACACAAAGACGACACACTGTCTCATTGATGAGTAGAAATGTGAATAAGTCAGAGTCCATGTTGAAGAATTTTTGGGGAAAGCTCCTTGATCACTTCCTAACCATAACAATCCTCCCTTTCAGTGGCTTTGACTGGACTGCGCAAGTTTCTGGCGATAGGTATGCGACAGCTTGCTATGTGCATGCATATGTGTGTGCCTGTGCCTGCTGACTGATGGCTCATGGTCATGGATGCCTGACTCTTGAGAGTGAACATCAGCAGGTTCTCTACGGTTGCCTCTCGCCTTGTTGATTTACCATGAAGAGAATCTCTTTTTTTCATTTTTGATTCTTTTATCAGTATTTTCTGCTTTTTTTTGCTTTGCTTTCTTTTAAAGCTTTTAATGCATTTTTTGCATAATGTTTTTATTTTGAAGTAACCTCATCCATCTGACTACTTCTTGATATAACAAAATTAGTTTTCCAAAGCGTGCTGCTGGAGATGTGAGGAATTATTTCACCTTTAAACTATATTACTGCAATAAAAATAATGGTACTTTTTGATGGTTTTTACATATCATTACTGAGGAAGCAATAAATGGGTGGGGCTGTAATCTCTTTACATGAAAACTGTAACTTTCATTTGCTGTTTTATAGTCTGAAAATGAACAATTAAGGACAATTAACCTATATAAGATGCATAATAGATTTCTGCAAAAAAAAAAAAGTTTGTATACATGGAGAGGTTATTGTTCTGGATTTTGCTCTTTAGGTAAGATAAATGGAAGTGTGTGTCTCATTCTGCCCATCTCTACACGTCCTTCAGGGGTCATATATCTGGCGATTCCATTTCGGTGACCTTTTCATGCCTGTTATGTTATGCCTGCTTATCCGTCACCGCCTCCATTTAAAAGGGCAGAGTGGTAATGGCACCCTGTTAAATTTCGAAATGAGATTTTCAAGGAAGAAGGAAGTCTTCTGAGTCCCGTCTGACAGCTGGACATCAACAGTCCTGCCAGAAGGCCTTTTATGTCTTCGCTAACCCCTCCGTCCTTAGAAGTGGCTCAGAATTACCTCTAATAGCAGGCCACGTGTTTGTTATTAGATGTGTTTATCTTCTGTTCCTCTGCGGAGTTTATGTAAACTGAATATGAACTTGCGCGTATGGTTTCGATTATTGAAGCTATGCCTCCTGTTGTTTTCAATGAAGTACCGTCATGAAGCACATCAGGCAGCTTTTTTGGCTAGACAAGATATTTACCCAATCTAAGCATGTAGCATACAGTTCCTCTGTCTCTCTAGTCTGACTTTAAGCAAAGCAGTGGCATGTGACTCCTGGCTAACGGGTTGTGGCTGACCCTCCAGAAATGAAATGTTGTTTTCGCAGCATTCTTTCATGCAAACCCTCTTGAACTTTTTCACACTTTGTGACTTCACAACCATGAACTGCAATATATTTTACAGGGATTTTATGCGAGAGGCCAACACAAAATAGTGCATTGCGACAATGTGGAAGGAAAATGTCACATGGTTTCCATGTCACGTAATTAGTAAATGGAGCCCACTTGTGAGTAATTTAATCTTAATATAAACACAGCTGTTCTTTGGAGGCCCGAGGTGTTTGCTAGAGAACATTAGTAAACAAATAGCATCACGTAGACCAAGGAATACACCAGAAATGACCGTGGTAACTCTGAAAAAGCTACAGAGATCCACAGCATACGACTAATGGGTTACCAGACAACTATTAGTCATGCATTCTACATATTTGCCCATAATTATCCATGAGCCTTGCAGAGAACACAGGATGGAGGTGCTCAAACCAGAAGAGAACACATTTGAGTGTGTTTGGCCCATATTCCAAATGTGTGTGGTGGAAAACTGACACCTCATTTCTGTGGTGAAATATGGTGGTGGCAGCACCATGCTGTGGGGACAGAGGCACAGAGAAACTAATCGGAGTTGATTGGGATATGGATAGAGATAAAAACAAGTGTACAGTCAGAAGTGCAGAGGAATGCTTCAGATCAAATCATATTCCTGCTAGAATGGCCCAGTCAAAGTCCAGATGTAAAGTGAACCGAAACATGTGTGAAGCTTTAAAAATCGCTGCTCACAGATGCTCAGTTTCCACTCTGACTGACAGTTAGCCACTTTGCACATGATCAATAGGAAAAATGTTTAGGTTTCTAGATGTGTAAACATACTCTAAAATACTTTTTAGCTTAAGAAAACTTTCAAAGTGTTTCATTTGCATTTCACTTTACAAAGTTGCACAGTTTTGTAAAGAACACAGAATTGTGTGGCTGCAATGTGTAGAAAAAAAAATGTTTTCGAGACCACCGAGTCTCTGACCTTTGTGGTAGCCGTAATAACCTCCACTGTGATCCCCTTGGAGTTGAATTTTCTTGACTTTTTCAGCAGAAGCTCTCAGTGTTTCAATTTTATTTCCTATTTTAACAGTAAGAAACAGCAAAGTTTGTAGCCAAAGAAGTTCTCGGGTATCAAAATCCTGCTATTCTGTATGCATTTCAGCTCGGATATCCATAGATGGCACTGTGCATCAAGCTGCACAGGTTTAAGATTACATCTTGAGCCTGATTCCCAGGAATTCTTTGAGATCGGAGTGACAGGTTATCAAAATAGGTAATGGGGAAAGCCTGTCTTAGCACATCCATTTCTGCTGTATCTTTTGATTGGGGTTACACATAGTCATCTGATAATGGGAGTTTAGAGGAGGGAGTTTGGATTGGGTTACATGGGGTCATGTCTGGGGGCAGTTGTTTCCGTACGGATTTATGGATACAATTATGCACCCATCTCTTGTTTCTAGGTTATTTTCTGCCTATTTACGTTTTGCACAGGAAATGGTCGTCTCTAAGTAGAGAACTTAAAAGGGCATGAAAGGCAGCTAGTTACCAGGGCGATGGTTTGTTTTACGGTTTAATATTTAGACTCGTGTTCTTCTTGGACCTCACTATATAAACAATTATGTGGCCTTTAAGGAAAGATTAGTGGCTCTTTTCTGCCCTTCGACTGAGCAACCCTACTTGTAGTCTCTCTGTTGCTACAGTGCTGTTTTCACCCCCTCGCACATTTCTTCTGTTTTTGCTTTTTTGTCTCACCTCAATGTTTCAGACAGTTCATGAAATGTTTATGTCAGACAAAAATAATCTGAATAAACACAGACAGTTTTCAAATTATAATTAGCTGTCCAAAACAATCTTAGAAACAGTAATAAATGAGTAGCCCTCCAAATATTGTAACTGTCATCAAGCAATTTCAATAACTTGCAATGGCTTTTTTTATGTCGCAGTGTGGGGATATTGACTCACTCTTTGCAGAGTTGTTCATAGTCAATCAGTCATTTTGGAGGATCTTTGAGCATGAGTTGCCTGATTGCGTATATGCTGAATTTAAGTTCAGACTTTAATTAGGCCACTCTAGAACTTTTATTTATTTAACCACCAGGGGTGCGCTTGTTGGTGTGCTTTGGATTGTTGTTCTGTAGCATTACCCGAATTCATTTGAGCTTAAAGATTTTCTCCCATATATTTCTTTTGGCACCAACTATAAATCTATCAATAAAGATAAAAATGTCAAAAATGCATTCTGTAAACACATTTTTAATAAGATGGCGAAAGTATCTAAAAACAATAACCCTACGGACACCATGTTTGATCGTCAGTATTATCTTCCGTTTCTGAAATGCTGTAACTTTATTGCCGCCTTTCAAAAATGTTCCCCTTTTGGCTTTTAATAGCACAGAATATTTCCACAAAGTTTGAGGATCAAAAGAAACTTTTGATGTTTTTGGTCTTCAGTGGTTTTCACCTTGGAACCCATTGATCGTGTTTTGCCTATTTCTGTTAACATATGAAATGAGAATTTGAAATCTACAAATCTGCAAATCTTCAAATTATGTCTTAAATTAAAATTTCTTTGATAAAAAATATTTATTTGTGACAAAAAAAAGCAAAACCAAAAGAAATCTGAAGGTACATGTACATTTTCCTAATGCTGTTTGTCAAAGACAACAGGAACCAATCTTCTACACTGGTGTACAGACTGTACATATTTTGCAAGAGTAACTACATTACAAGTACTCTCTAAACACAAGGGTGATCCTCAAAGGACATTACAAATGTCCCAGATAAATCTTCTTTCTCACATCAGCACACCTGCACCTTAATCCATCTATGTGAGGTAACGGCTTTTGCAGAAATGGGACATTCTTTGAATTAATACCTGCTCTCATAGATGAACACACAAAAGCTTTTACTGTCTTATTACTTTTGAACGTGCTAGTGTGTCTGAGCTCATTTTTAGTCCACTAAGAGGCTAATTGTTGTGGTTTCCTGCTGTAGTTTACATTCCCACAGCCAGCTTGCAGTGTTTAACTGGAAGCCTCCTGCCATGCGGAGTCTTGAGGGTTGTCAGCCAAACCAGGGCTGCTATCTGTGTGTGTGTATGTGTGTGTGAGAGAGAGAGTTTTACGTGAACTCCAGAGTGCTGCAGAAGGTATCCAGCTAAGACACCGCTCTGTCTCATCTCTATTCCCGTCTGGAACGTATTAATCCTGTGAGAACTCTCTCTGTCTCTTTCTCTTCTGCAAGTGTCTCTGCTGGACCCTCTCCCTCATTCTCGCTCTTCTCTTCTGTTTGTGCCGGCAGGCCCGACCAGGAAGCCCAAATATGTAGAGAGCCCTCGCGTTCCTTCTGATGCCATCATGTCAGCACTCAGAAAGGTGGCTGATAGCAAGGATTCCTCCCACAGTGGTGAGTTTTGTTTAAGCTATTTTAGTTTTTATACATAAAGAAAGCATGCACATCTCAGAAACAGAATCTAGACTCGCCCCGTTCAGTTTGACGTCTGCAGCTTCACAACTGTTTGAAGTGTCTCCCTGCAAAAGTTGATGCAAAGATTTTTGCATTTGAGCCTTCCTCTACTTCATCTAGTCCCTTTTGCAAACACAATAGTACTGTGTTTACCCTCAACAGAGTGTTTATATTACAGAGGAGTCAGTTTTCCACTGTGTATGGAAGCACTGTTTGACTGAAGTGCTCAGTTTTTATCACAAGAATCTAATGAGATCTTTTTTAATCTCTCTGAAGCTCCACATACTTGTGTTCTCGTGTTTCCACATTTCTGTAAGGTGTGCCTTCAGCGGTACTGCAGCCTATTTTTAATTTTTTTTCCCTTTCTCCTGTTGGGCGTTGTGTTTGTGTGTGCATGGGTAATATTCCTCCAAGTAGTCTTGTTTTGATTTCCAACAGAGCAGGGCTGGTTCAGATTCCTCCCACAAGGCTTAAGTGGAAGATGTAGAACACGTTATCTTTAGCATTGCAGGAAGAGTGCCCTTTAACTGTACATGGCTTGTATATGCAGACCACAGCCATCTGCTGCACCCCGGTCGCTGTTGACTGGGACATATGAGACATAAGGGTATCAGACATTTGGCTCAAACACATCTCAAAGAAAGCCACCAGTAGATAGCGGGCACCTGATAAAAGTTATCTCGTGACAGCTGGTGGAGTGATGCTACTGGTCAGCTAATTTTAAGAGGATGCAAACTTGGAGCAAATTTTTAAGATATTTATTTTCTATGTGAGTGGAACTTTGAAAGGCTGGAGTTTCCTTTATGCTGATGCCATAAGATGAAGTCCTGTCCAATCATCTGTCTTCAGAAGTCACCTAATAGAGTTCATATGTGTATAATTTGATCTCAGTTTGAATGCAGCTGTTGCTGTGAAGGCCTCAGAGGTTTGTTTGAGAACATCAGTGAACAAACATCATCATGAAGACCAACTAACACAGCAGACGGGCCAGGAAGAAAAGCTGTAGAGAAAGTTAAAACAGTCATGGAAAAGCCAAGATGTTCTTACAAATAATAGATGCTGTTTATTATAGACTTTTGTTTGAGGTTCTGACATGATCATGTCTGTCAGTGCTGACAGTAGCGTCTAACTTTTCTTCACAGAGGGATTTATGTAGGAAAAATGCTAGAATAAGTGTATTTAATGGGATGTTTGAGCTTCACAAGGGTTGTAAAGAAATGTATAAAAGCTGCCAGAAGGGTGACGGTCTTGGCTGGGTCAGTTCAGGAAATAAAAGGGGGCGGGGGGAAACCTGAACAATAAAAATGAGTTTAGCTCATTCTTATCACCCCTAGCAGAAGTAAATGATGGTAAAATCTCTCTGGTTGTGCAGCCGGAGGGGTTTAAGCTTGGTTCTGTTCTCCAGAAGTGACTTGTACATGTTCTCAAATATTGACTCAGCCTTCAAAGAGCAAGAAGAAAGAGCCAGCCTGTTTTTAAGGACAGGCAGCTTCCCATTTGTGCCTTTTATTATCGCTATGTACAGTTATTCAATAAATGCAGGAGAAAAGTCAATGTATCGGTCAGGAGAACTGTTCTTTGTCTTTACTCACAACCATAATATCAAGTAAAAAGACTTCAGTGAGGAAAAATCTGTGCTGAGAAAACCAATTGACTCAACTAATTATGTGTAATTAGGGACTTTACAGATTTTAACCAATGATTGGCAATCATGGGAGCCCAGCTTCACACAGCTGATGGATCTCTGATATCAACATAGTTTGTTTTATTTGGATAAATTCACACACACTGAAGAAAAAGATTTAAAACACATTCTCTTGGAGTTCAATTTTTTCTAAGCATGTTTTGTTTTTGCCTCTTAGGTCAAGAGATAAACTAATGGGCATTACTTAAGTCATTCAGCGAAACAGGATAGCAGCTACATTTTCCTTTTCCATTTCATGTTTTAGACGGTCCTTCAAACTTCCTCCTGAGGTCATCGACTGAAATGTTTCTTTTAAAACTTTTTAAAGGAGTACCCCGGTCTGCTTGGCACCGTTTGACTGCCTTACTTTTTACTTTGCAGTCCAAATTTGGCAACATCTGATATTCTGCATCTTGCATATTCTGGATGAGCTCTTCTGGGTCATTGTTAAAAATAATGTCCCCACCTCCTCCATGGTTGGAACCACACATTGAGATGCCATCCGTTTCCTTTTCCTGCTCCTTAAAAAGACATGGAGACTTTAGGATGCACTGGACCATAGTTTACAGAAGGGTACCACAGTTTATAGGTGGGGTCAGACTGTCTGTCCAGTGCTATTGTTCTTAAAGTTTCCCTTGACTGTCTGTGACCAAAGGTTTTCTTTCCCTTTGAGGTCAAGGTAAACTTTTAAGCACACAGGAGGTTAAATTTTTCATATTTATCACCATATACGTGGTATTCAATGTGCTTTGATGCCATGCAGCTGTACAGTCTACCTTGGTATGGTTGTCATTTCTCAAATTTAACTAAGTGTTTCCATAGTTGTAGTGATGCAATTTAGATTTTTTTCAGTATTGATCTTCAATATAAAAGCTAGGTAAACCTTATTTATGAATACTAGAATACTAGCAACCCCACTGTTGCCAACTCAGCGACTTTCTTACTACATATAACATTACTGACAAAAAAAATCAGTATCAGTCAAAATCGGATTTGGGAAGTCGGGCTTTTTAAAGATCGGTAATCGGCAATCGGCCAGAAAACTGCAATCGGTGCACCCCTAGTACAGAGGGGCCCTCAGTGTTTGTGTGCATTAGGCATCACAGCTGCCTGTGGCTATCTAAAGTCTGTGAATACTTCTGCTCTATTTATAACTGCCTATTTTAATAGTTCAAACACCAAATATACCTTTATATGCATTAATGCGCACAACAGAAGCTGTCTGGGCTCTACCATAGAACCTAATGCCTACAGTCTCCCTTATTTCCTCTCTTGGTACAGCCAGTCGACTCCAAGGATAATAAATGGATCTCTTGGATTGGCTGTTTGGCAGTGTCAAGTAGCATTTTACCTACACGTTTTATTTTCCCAAGTTGCAGGAGAAAAGCTGTGGGAGACGGTGTCCCGTTAGCCGTTTTAGTTGTTTTATTTTTACAGTCAAGCATAAATTACCAATTGTGTTTATGCTGTCTTCTTGAAATGCAGAATTATGCTAGATTTGTCATTTGATGTTGCGACACTATGAACTGATTGCTGCCTTGACGTCATCAGAGGGTGTTGACAGAGAGCCAAACAAATTCGAGTTGGAAAGTCTTCCAGCATGGAAAATGTGACATTTAGGGAGCAGATTTATAGAGGGTTTGCTGGTGGGCGTGTTGAGTGATGCCTCTCTTGAATGTCAGATAACCCATGGTCCACATCTGTCGTCTTTGAATGCAGCTAGCGTGTTGCTTACAAGCTTTGTTAAATCGAGGACTGCAAAGATTTTTTACTCTTCAATAAACTTCGGTCTTTCAATACAACTTGATTTGTGTCCCTCTGTTTCATTTGGCTATAAAACAATTCAGATGTTGGCAGATTTACAGATGGATCTCACTTGTTCCTCTCTTGGTTTGGACTTTCAGCGTAGTCGTGCTCTGTATTGTGGACAAGCAGGATGGGCTGTAGGCTAAGAAAGGAAAGACAATTTTGACCCGAGTTGAGTCTTTCCACATGGCACTGTCACTGTGGATGTATTGGGTTTCCTCTGTCAGGGTATGAATGCAGAATATATTTTTATGTTGACAAACCCTTTTATCTATGTTTTTGTATGTGTGTATTTGGTCGCCAGAGGCGGCCCGCATTCTGGCACATGAAATTGTTTCAGCTGCCTTAGAGCCCTGTCTCTGTCAGTCATCCATGAGCCACAGGTTCTGTCCTGCTACACAATTGTATTCTTTCCAAATTTAACCTTGAGCCAAACATTTGACACGTCTTCATAAACAGGTTTGTCAGGTTTGCTACTACTGCTGCTGTTGTTTTTGTCTTTTAAGGTGGTAATAATCTCCTGCAAGATGCATGTTGCTTGATAATTAGTAGCTTTTGGAGCATTGCAGATATCACAGTATTCAAAAAGATTCTGTTTCACTTGTTTAAAAAACAGGGAGAACCCTCAAAGCTTGACAACAAATATTGATAAAGCAGCTTACTCATATATGCAGGACTTATTTTCATGTGCAGTGTTTTACAAAAATATTTATGCCTCTGGATCTTATTCATATTATGACCATAAAGTTAAATGAATTTTAATTGGGATTTGGGATTACAAATTAACATTTTTTTAATTATGCAGAGGTGTAATTGGCTTACTTCTTAAAGCAAATTGGTTGAATTTCTTTTAGAGGTACCAGATTAAAGGAAGCTGAATACAAATTCTCATCATGCCTGTGATTTATGTTTAATAAGAATTGTTGAAGACATGTCATTTTCCTCCTTCGTCAACACTTTGCACTAATTTATGTTTCTCCATTACATAAACCCAAGTAAAATATATCAATTTTGTCATTTCAGCTTGATTTTTATTAAATGTCATATTTAATCTTAAAGCTTCATTACTATGGTTGGTTATTTCCTTAAAATACAGCCACAGTTACAAAATGTGTAACTGTTGCTCTAATAATTAACCAAATACCATCTGGCTCCAATTACAGTGTTTACTGCAGCCAGGCTATACTGTCAAGCTGAGACATAAAGGCGGAGATGATTACTCGCATCCTATCCCTTGCCCCAAGCATTATTTTATTTGCAGACTCTGTATTGTCAGTAATATCATCCTAATTTCCACCAAATTCTCATTTGACTCTCCCATCTGTCTGTGCATTAAAGGACATTTATGGTTTTACCGCTGGAATGTCCAATCGGACAGCTCGGTTTGCTTTAAGGGGCATGTCACCTTGTAGGCCTGAACTGAAAGGTGGGGGAAGCAGGATGCGTTCTTTCGTTGAGGGTTCATTAAACAGCCTCTGCAGTCGGGGTAATGAAACTCCGGCTTCTAATGAGGACCGTCTGGATTGTTTTCCTGGCAGGAGTGAGTTAAGACAGCTCCGTGGAGCCAGTCTGTTCAAGGTGTCCCTCCTCCTCCTCTCCTTCCTCCTCCTCCCTGTCCATTCCCCTCTCCTGCCTCATCCCTTCCTTTTTCCTCCTTCATTCTTGTATCGCGGAAGTACACGGCTGCTATTTCACACCTGCTCATAAACTTCCTCCGGCAGCAGATACGATGTTGTTTTGTTATCCCTTCTCTGTGCGGCGCTGTTACTGGAATACCAAATTGGTTCCAGCTACATCCCTGGTTTTCCATAGCTCCAGGGCATTGTACCTTTGAGAGAACAAATCAGATACTTTTTTTCCCCCTCCAACAGGCTACCATTTCTCTTTAGGCTACTATCTTACATAATATCTACCTCACATTTAGAAAAGAGATGTTACATTTGTCCTTTGACAAAGCCAGAGTTGGCCTCGTGCCCCAGTTTTATTGTCCGCAGGAGAATCGTTAATCATGTAATTTCTGTTATAAACTCTTGAAATGAATCATAAAATGTCAAGTGGCTTGTGAATGTTCCTCTTCATTCACGTATTAAGTCACTGTACCGGGTGAAGTCCATTCAGAGGGTACCAATTAAAAAAGTAGGCCAATCACGATGAGTGAAGTTAATGAGAGCCTTGCTTGTAATTCTTCAAATCATTTTTAATTCTATCCAATTAGATTTGGATCTTATTTTATTCGCTGTGGAACTAGAAACAGTTTGTCAAAATTAGACACTTTCCAAATCTATTGTCATCCTTTTCCTTGCATATATTACTACCAGATGTTGGTGAAGTAATCTAAAGTTCATTTGTGCATTTTCCTAATTTGCATGGTCTACCTCTACTAATAGCTTCCTTGTTCACTTGGTTAAACAGTTTCTGAGTCTGGCATTTTTTTTTAGACTACTCACCACTTTGTATGGACCCAAAATACCTATTTTGTCTACTCACTGTAGAGTTAGACATTGCAAATTTTGCTGATTTGCTGAAACACAAATTATATGCTTAACGATGTCACACTTTTTTTTGTCAATAGCTTAGTATATTTATGATATTTGGCTAGAAAGCTTCCTTCAATGATCTGATTTTGTGTAGATTCACTCTCTCCCCGTGTTCCAGCGTAAACTCTTCTTAGTTTTGGGATCCACTCGCACTTTTGAGAGTTTTTAAGTGAATTTAAGGCCCACGTGTAGAGAGACTAGTGAACTTTTCTCTCTGAGACATGACTTCAAAATGATGCTCAGTGTGGAAAGACGAGCTTCATGACATGAGATCAAGGCCCTCCTAAGTTACACTGAGAAATGTAAATACAAGGACTTCACAAGTCGTTCAACACTGTTGTACATCACTTTCATCAAATGCAGAAGTGCCTCAGAATGTATTTATTGAGGCATCTCCCTTTAACAAAGGTACTGATTAGGATGTACCGAAACTGTAGTTCATCCAGCAAAAAACATCAAGTCATTCACTTGAAATATTGACTATGATGATGCCTTAAAGATAGTGTGGTATCCATCTAAATGCCCCCCGAAGATTAATATCTGTATCGTTAAATATATTCAGCTACAAACCCATCCTTCACTGTCAGCTTGTAGTCTCCTCCCAGGGTGATCATTGCAATCAATAAATCATGTGTCCAAAATGTTGGCCGGCTTCACTTGCACATTATTTACAATTTGTAAATCGATTAAATGAAAATGCTTCTTTTTATAATAAATACATCATGTTATGATGCTTTTATGGGGCGACGGCAGGAGTTTGCCGTGCAGTCTTTTATTTTAAATTATGTGATTTCAGTATTGACAAATAACTGTAATTACTCCTCACATAATTGAGTAAAGCTGCTAAAATATGTGAAGTTAGATAAGCAAAATATTGTGAGTGCTTCCCTGAAGAAAATATGTTATTAGATTGTCATTAAGGAATGTACCCCTAAAAAAAAAAGAAACAATTCTACACACTGGGGTTGTTTTCTTTAAATCTTCCTAAGACGTATTTGCAACTTCCAAGTAAGTGCAAGATAATGTGTTTTCTATGGACTGTATGCTTCTCAGTGTCTTATTTTCTCTCAGCATGCTGCATTTAATAACACTAATGCAAACAGCGGTTACCGTTTTTGTTCCTCAACAATGTTTCCAACTGGGTTGTGATAATTTGGACCCCCAGCTTTCTTGTTGTGGTTTGTTTTGTTTCTGGCAGATAAGAACTCTGCAAGATTTTCCAACCACAAAGCGCTCTAGTTTGTCTGCATTTTTCTAGGTAATTTGTTTTTCATTTATTCATTAAATATCTCAAAATGGCTGTCTCGATAAAGACATGACGGGTAAATAAATACAAGGGAGGGAAATACAGAATAGTATTTATCTATTTGGTGAATCATTCAAAACTGTTTTGTTCTAAAGCAGATGTGGGACTGTATGACATTGACAGACGCATAACAAGACTCCTGTTTATAACTGGGAGACTTCTTTGTTTCAACATCTGGTTTAGCCTGCAATAAATGTGCTTAGCTTAACAATGCAACACCAAAATCATAAAAAAAATCATTTATTAGAGAATCTGTATTAATAATGGAACTACAATCACAATCTACTGAACAATTTTCAGCCCTGAGACTATCCTAGGTGGTGCATAAGCTGACATGTATTGGTAAATGTTATGCTGCAGTTAAGCTGGCCAGTAAGGCTTTAGATGCCATCATCCTATTATAATGAATGATCAATGATAATTAATTTGGTTCATAAACATGCTGAAAGAAAATGGTGAAAAATGTTCTTACTACTTAAAAATGACCCCAACTGAAGTTTGTTTGAGCTGGACACTTATACATGTCCTGGTTTGAAAGCAAAAGTGAGACAATATGAATACTTTAATTTGCTCTTATTTGAGCCAGATGTTAAACTTTACCGACACTTATATTGTTGATGGCTTTAAAGCATTTGGCTTTTACAGTAAGGAGAAACGAATTAGGTCACATAAACATTTATAAAGTAAATGTTCCCCAGATATAGCCACTTAACTTTCTTACAGAATGTCCATCTTGATTTATGTATATATATAAACAGACTGAAGGGTGAATCACACACTCTGTACTTTACATTTATGTTCAAAATAAGTTCCCAAGCACAAAGCCTAACTGGTGTTATAATATATTTTCCTACACCAAACTAAGCTAAATACATTTTCCACCATGTTACAATAACATTGTTAAGGCTAAATGTAAAAGTTTGTGTCTAGTTGTGTATATTGCATTGATTTCACAGCTGTAGATGTCACTGATGTGACCCAGGAGCCAAAGGTTTATTTGGCTTGTAGGTGTTGTGCGTCTTATTGCATCAAACGTCCTGTCAGCCCTGATGTATCCGTAATGTCTCATGACTTCTCCTCTTATGAGTAGGCTTGCTATTTTGAACAATGCAACTATCCTATCTATTACTCTAGGACAATATTCCAAGCTTTTTTTTTTTTTTTTTTTTTTTACAGACTTGTGAGTTTGCTTGTGAAAACTTTGCCGGTTTATATAAAAGCATTGCAATCCTAAACTAAATCGAGAACAACAGCTTATGGCATAATGCTATAATTGGGAATAACGTCCTTTGTCAATTCATGAGATGATAAATGTGTATTCTAACAGTTTGGGTCTTCTCCAGTACTTGGTTTGGTTCTGATTCACTCAGTATGGCTGTTCCCTTCAAGTGTCGTTGGCTGCGCTTATGCTTTTTTTGTTGATAATTAAATGTGTATCTTAGCATTTTCAACAAATGGTTCCAGCTTACTTCAGTGTTATTAAAGTAACAAACAGCTGGTCACAAGATTACGTTAGATGGGAAGCACTAATCTCGCTTTTGCATTGCACTCATTAAAAAAAAAAAAAATAAAAAATCCACCAGTCAGCTTTTCTTTTTAGTATAACAACAATAGTTATTATTTATGTTCTTAAAAGGAGAGGATGTTATTATTATAGCCACTTGTGTGCCAAAAGTGTAATGTCCTGCCTTTATTGTGATTACGTTTGGACCTGGCAATACACTCCGCCATTGAACTTGTTTGTATTTAATCAGATTTACTGTCAACATTATTAATAACCATGGAAGACTGAGGGCAAAAGATGAGACTCGGGCGCTGACAGAGAGAGCTGGATAATAAGCGGTTGTGCTTCTTAAAATCTTTCACCCACGGAGCGGTCCGCCTGCTCTAAGATAATGCTTTGACTTCATTTGCATGCTACATGTATGATGCATGAAAACTATATTTTTTCCTGACCATTTTATTCACAGCTTCTGTAAAGTCTTGGGAAAAAAAATGTTGAAGTATAACATTTGCTTGTAATATTTTCCAAGTGTGTGGTTTGTATGGACAAAACATTTGTGTTCAGACTGAGCTAAGAAAATAAGTGATTTTTTAAAAAAAAAAATAATGCTTCAAAGAATTGCTGTAATTTTCAACCTCACTGATGCATAATAGATCTTTGGAAGAACAGCTGTACTTGCAGTTAGATCAAGACTTATGAGCACAACCAGTTACAACCAGTTTCATTGTACAAGACCTCTTCTACAAAATTTAAAATCCTGCTTGATACATTGCAAGTATTTATGGTTATGATGTCCAACTAATGACAACATCAAATCCAATTTCTCAACAAAAAAAAAAAAAAAAAAATGGAGATTATATTATGCCAATAAAATGAAAGTTTTAATACAATACTATTAGGTCATGACCTACACAGTCATGGGGCGTTCATTGATTTGACAGTTGTCTAGTGTACAGTCTCAACCATGAGGCCAAGTCCCATAAGGTTATTTCTAAAGAAGCTTGTTCCAGGAATGTTAATGAAAACTTGAGTGGAGATAAAAAATTGGGTATGAGGTAATGGAACTTGATCACAAAAGGAGTTTAAAATCTTAATTTATTTCAAGTGTCTGTTTTTCTTTTTGGTGAATATGTCTTTCAAATCCAGTTTCTATGACAACTTGGATATTCCACAAGGTCAGAAAAAAAAAAGACATTCAACACAGAATCATTGTCCATATGAGCATTTTGTTAATGTATGGTACGATGTAACATTTGCACTCAGGTTTTGTTTGGGCTTCTTTTCACATGAATTATGTCATCAGTGCAGTTTGTCATTGAGGCAGTTGAGTTTCGGTCATCCGTGTTGCTTTTTCTACCACAGTTTTCTCTCCACTCAACTTTCTGTTAATATGCTTGAAACCAGCACTCCAGCAAACCAGCAGAGGAAAGTTAATTTAATAAATATCTGGACATTATCTATATTCTGACATTTAGGTTTTTGAGTTACTCTTTGAAAACATGGCACATTGGTGTTCAGACAACTTTTTTTGTGTGAATCATGGTTGCTTATAACTCTGATAATGGAATGTATTGTTTTGGATATATAAATCCAAAACAATATATATATATATATATATATATATATATATGCTTGAACAAAGTTAGTTAAAGATTTGCCTCAGAAAGCCTTGTTTCACCTCATTCATATTCAGAGGCTTTATGAGTGAGAGCTGTAAACAAGCAGAAAGCCCTGGAATTGGCACTCAAAGCATGTTGCTGGACATGCATAGAGCCTCTGCTTTCTTAACAATGCCAGACATTCACATGCATTCACACACACACACACTCAAGCCACAGCTCCCTCCTCACGCTCTCCCTTACTCGTCTTCTCCTCTCGCCCTCTACGGGTCTGCAGTACATCAGCAGCTGCTGGAGGAGTGCAGCAACGCATTTCAAAGCAGAGCTGAGGAGGGCAGGGCATGCAGCGTGGCCCTGTGTGGCCCAGCCAGAAGAAAGAGTGTGTGTGTGTGAGAGAGAGAGAGAGAGGGAATCTTCCCGGCTAACTGCACTTCTCTCCCTCTGTTTTTTACTCCTTCTCTCATCTCCAGAGCTGCAAGCGGAGCAACAGCCAAGCTCCTCCTCTCCTGCCACTCAGGAACTGATGACAAGGCTGGGCTTTTTACTGGGAGAAGGGATCCCGGGCACAGCACGCATACCTATGGACGACAAGAATGAAAAGAAGGTATTTAATTTTTTTCTTCCCTCCCTCCTCCTCCCTCCACCTCCCTCCCTCCTCTCCCTCACCCAGCAGCAGCTGCTGCTGCCACTGCTGCAGCACTAAGATTCACAGATAGAGAAGCTAATCAGAGGAGACAATAGTTGTCACACTCCAGTAGTAAAATGGATTATTATTATGCTACTTGACTTATTTTTCCTCAGTGTATTATGGACAAGTTTGCAAGCTGTACGTGTTGGATTCATTTTTCCCCCCACAACAAGCAATGGTAACTATGAGACTACTTAACTTGAAGCGTTAAATTTGTACAAGGGAAAGTAAGTGGAGATTTTAAATTGGTTGCATGTGCCTTTATTTCTGTGCGAGCTCTTTGGTGTCGTGCTGTAACTTAAGTGCTATTTCAGGGGCGGCTCTGGAGAATGTAACAAGAGCATCTGAGCCCGGGTCCAGAAATAGTTATGTTAGGTCTGAGCCTCAGTTTGTTTGGCTCCGCTAATTAAGCTGGGACTTTGTGTGGAGCAAAGCCCAGCATGCTGCGCTTTCCTCATCCATCTCATGTCCAGGACATGTTATGACGCTGAGCTGGTGATTCTAGGAACGTGATTCATAAATTACAGGAGGTGTCATAGGAGGGGACGGCCAGTACGAGTGGGTCGATGGTTTAGACTTTGAGGGGCTTTTTGTGCACGGGTCTCCCAGAGCACGTTGCTGTCATCTGCAAGCAGTTCTCTTTTCCTCCGTGACGCTGTTTTACAGCACGTCTTTAACTCGGCGTGTTTTAGTATTGCCTCAGAGCTAATTATGAAGTCTCAGTTTGGTCTCCGACTGGGTTGTTTGTTTACAGAAAGGAGAGATATAAAAAGAAAGAATGCCATGTAGTTAACGTTACGGCTCTACAAGTTGTTTAATCACGCTGTTGCAGCTATTTATTAGTCTGACTGTTCTATTCCTACTGTTTGAACCTTAGATTGGAGAAACGCAAAGAAAATTCAGTTAGTCCAGTCTCTCTTCTTTCTCCTTTTTAAGACTAAAATGATTTTAAAGTCATGCACTGATGTGTCAAGCAGGATAAATGGGAGCTCACAATTTTAATGATTAAACATGGTTTAAGGTTTAAACCATTTGAAAAGTTTACAACTTTACAATTAAAGTCATTTTAAGAGAAAAAAAAATCAATGAAAGTCCTTCAGGCAGCAAAATATCTTGAAACGCAATATGAAGACCAAGAAACACAACAAACAGGTCAGCGATGAAGTTATGGGGAGATTTATCACTTAGGTTTAGGTTATAATGTGACATTCTGAGCTTTAAAAATCTCACAGAGCATTGCTGAATGCTCTGTGAGATTTAAAAAAAAAAAAAAAAAAAAAAAAAAAAAAACTAAAGGAGAGTATTGACCAGAGAAGCAACCAAGAGGCTCATTGTACCTTTGGAGAAGTTGAAGCGATCCACAGCTCAGGTGGAAGAATCTGTCAACAGCACAACAATTAGTTGTGCATGCCACAAATCTGACCTTGATCGCGAAAAACGGAAAGGAGAAAGCCGTTGTTGACAGAAAGCCATAAGAAGTCTGATGTGCAGATCGTGACTAGTCATTTAGGAGATGCAGCAAACATGTAGAAGATGATGCTCTGGTTAGATCAGAGAGTACACCAGCTGGAGGCTTTCAAAGACTCGAGACTCCAAGCAGAGCAGAAACTCTTAACATGCTTCTGGTTGAAGTTCAATTAAGAATCTGCAGTAAAACCTAAAAATAGATGGTCAAACAATCTCCATCCTCATGAGATGGCTTCCAGGTTAGGGTCGGTTCTCATAATTGCAATGTGCCACACTTTTCAGATTTTTATTTGCAGAAATGTATGAAATCAATTAGCTTGCATGTCTCAATTTTGCAATGCTTTATATCGTGTTATCACATTAAATCCCAATTAAATATATTGTTTGTGGTTGTTATATGATATGTGAGAAGGTTCAAGGTATCTGATTACATTTACAGATTTGCATAAGGCACTGTTTTCCATATGCAAACAATGTCACCCATTATACCTAGTGTTGTCGTCTGAAAAGTTCTCCACAGAAAAAACAAAACAAAACAATAAATATTTTATTTCTTGAAGTTCATGTGAGCAATAGTGGATAGAAAAGTTGCAGAGTGATGATTAGTCATTCTCTCTGTTGTCTGCTGTGATTTGGCTTTTCTTACAAAGAATCAATGATGACCCTCATTTACTTTCCATTGAGTTGAAGGAAAATTACGAAATGGAGCAAACAAGGATTAATTTGGATGTGCACTCTTTTTTGTTTGATTCCAAACAGAGACTCAGCCTGTTGTCTGGTTGTCAGGCAACCTTGATGACTTTAGAAAGCTGTCTATTGTGTCGTGACAGAGTCTTTTCTAATGTGCATTTTTCTTTGGGTTTATTTGGACTTCTCTAACACATGGATCTCAGCGTATTTTGATTTAGCTTGTGCCGTTTGCAGAGCTCACACCCTTCGGCTTGTGTGTCATGCTCACATGTGAAACCCATGCCTATTTGCTAAGGAATGTCATCTATTGGTTTCACATGATTCAGGTCAAACAGATTGTGAAGTTAGATCAAATCTGCCCCTTTTTTCTGTTTGCTTTCTTTTTTTGAATGCTGCATTTTACCTCCAGGATAAAACTCAAAAATATTGCTTGCTTTACAAAATATGTGATTCCTTGTCCTGGTGATAAGCTTACCTGAGCTTTCATTGATTTTTGCTTAATCTCAGAACACCTTCTTGTTGTATCCAAGCCCTTTTCTTCTGGTCTCTCTCTCTCTCCTCAGTGCACTCTGACCAGCCAGGGAATTAGCCCCTGCTCCACCCTGACCAGCAGCACGGCATCTCCCAGCACCGACAGCCCATGCTCCACTCTCAACAGCACGACAAGTCGTCCCCCACTCAGTCGTTCCAGCCCCTGTGGGACCATCACCAGCCCCAGCTCCACTCTGGAGAGCAAGGACAGCGGGATCATAGGTACGGTACAGCGCCTCTCCATCCGTTGACGGCAAGCTTTTAGAGTTCAGGGGAAAACAGTGAGAATGGATAAATCTCTCTTAGCAGGGATGTTTTGGTTGGGATTTTTAAAATTACTGATTGCGACTAAGTCTTTTCAGTTAGGATTACCAATGTTGGTCGTCTTTGTTAAACGCCAGAATAATGAGCAGGAGACTTTTTAAGAGATTAAAAGTATCCTTTAAATCCAGCAGCTTTCATTCATTTGTTCAGCATTTGGTAGAATTAGATTTTTTTAACTTGGATCTAATCTTTTAGGTATCTTTTGCACAATCTTCCCAGAATAGTTTGCTTTGATTTTGTTCCATTCCTCCTGACAGAGCTGGTAACCTAGTCAGGTTTTTGTAGGTCTCCTTCTTGGCACACACCTCGTCAACTTTGCCTACAGGTTTTCTAAAGAACCGAGATAAAGTTTTTGTGATGGTAATGCAAAAAACATTGAATCTATTGTCCTTAAGCCTCATGGCAACCAGAGTGTGTTTGGTCAGTGTCCATTTGGAAATCCCAAGCATCAACTCCCCTGCTGAGGTCTTGAGATCTTGCTTCAATTTCCACATGATATTCTATGTGGTGCCATCCATTTTGTCAATGGAAATGGTCCATCCTACTGCAAAATGACCCCTCATCATGATACCACCTCCCGATTGTTCGTAATTTAGATGGTGTATTTAGACTTTTAACCTTCCCTCTTTCTCCTCCAGAAGTAACAGTGACAGTTATGGGAAATCTTTGTTGTTTTATCCCAACTGACAACAGAAGTTGTGAATTTCATTTTCCCTTAAGTGCATTTGTAATAGGTAATTTGGCTCTTTTTTTAATTTATTTTACTTTTGGAGTAATAGCTTCTTCCTCTCTATGTAATCTTCCAATCCAAGTCAATTCTGGACTGTCTTCACTGTAAATAATGACACTTTTTCACCAGCTGCATCCAGCATCTTCACAATATTTTTTTCTGGGGCTGACTTGCACATTTTACCCCAAATAAATTAGTTTTTGGACCAAAGACCCCACCGTTTTTTTCTGCTTAAAGCTAAACGCAGGCCAAAGTAGGCTTTAAATGACCTTTGCTCAAATAGTCGGTGATATGTAATACATTATCTTGTCTGTATAAATTAACAGCGCAGCTTAGAAAAATGACCAGAATCTTTGCAGCCTCAGAACTACCCCCTTCAGTTCATCAGTGGTAAAATCTCCAGTTGAATTTAGAAAAACTCTGAAAAAGCCAAAGCATGTAATAACTTGTAAACACTCTTAAACTTTTTGTCACCTATCTCCCTAAAGTCTCAGAAAGTAAAGAGTTTCACATAAGGACCCTTTACGTTAAAATTGATTCCCTGTGTGTCGTTTTTGCTGCCGAACAAAGGAACGTACCTGTGCGATGTCAGTCACCTGTCGCTCTGCCAAGCTTGTTAAGACTGAGCAGCATTTGTGTGACATGTTATTCATCCTGAGTGTCAGTCAGCTGGTTTGTAGGAAGCTGCTTCAGCAGGAGGGAGCGTCGTCCTGACAGTTGTAGCAGTTTGACGTTGTGCTGGATCTCTTGTAATAGTCCTATAAGACATCGAGGGATTTATGCAAGCTGACAGGAAGATGGCATAGTCTGTTGATGCAATAATTCGTCTACACTCTCACATGGCCACACAGATGTTAGGGTCTGAAAATGGGCGTCGCATGTATTTAAGGATGATTGAGTAACAAATTGTAATTGGACCTTTGGCTCTGTACCATAAAGTTTTCATTTTTACTGCAGTCTGTCTTTTTTTAAGTATTCTACAGTTCACACAGGTGAAGCAAAATGCATTCTAATGCTAACAACAATTACACCACGGCGCTTTGAAACTGACTCACTTGATACGTTTGCAGCAGAAACCAATATGTGCCAAAGCCATCCATAACGCAACATTTGGATTTCTAATTCTGCAGCGTTTCTATAACTGATTGCCATGAGTCCGTCATTCTGCCTCCCCTAAAGTAATATTATTGCTCAGCGCTGAATAATTTATGAAGGCCGTGATATACTATCTTCCTGCCAGAGGTGCCGATGCAAATCATGATTAAACATTTGCTGGAATTCTGCAAAATGATGATGGTCTAAATAGTGTGCACCTTAACAAGAGGCTCCTCAATGTTCAGAATGCATTCAATTTGAAATCCTCACATCATGCAATTTGTAAAATGTATTCATTACAGAAATGTAAAACCGAGGGAATAACCTGATGTTTTAGTAGTTTGAATGAATCTGAGTTGATTTTGTATAATTCTTTAATGGTTAATCTACAGTGAATTAAGTATTAATTCTTATAAATCAAACTATTCATCAAGTAAAAAAGCAGAACAAAAATAAGCCCAAATGTGACGCTTTTAGACTAAGTTATTTCCAATCTTGGTGAAGTGATGCTTCAACATCTATGAACACATCTTACATCTTTGAGTTTTTAACGACAATGCTTTCTTCGTGTCCCGCGTGAGGTTTGTGTTTGGATCTTTTCTCGACTTTGTGGAGTCCAATTACTCTTTTGTTCTCCACTTGTCTAAATTTGTCATTTTTGAAACCCAGACAGCACAGACTGTCATCATTGGTGGTAGGGACAAAATTGAGTTATAGTTGTAATTTGGGGCCAAATGAATAAATAGAGGGTTTTTAATTCTGCCCTCATTAAATCTTCAGCAGTTAAAATCCAAATGACATCCCTGGGTTCAGCCCACATTTCCGGTTTCTAACAACGTCTATGACCCCACACTGTTCTGTGCAGACAGAGGAAAAGACTGCAGCTGTTAGGTGAACAACCGTTCATGACGAGGCACCGAAATACAGAAATATTAGAGATAATTTATACTTTAAGGAGCTGTGAAATACACGAAGATTAAGGACGAGATTAAATGGTTCTTCCTCGCTCATCTTAGCTGCATTAGCAACACCTAACGTTGTTAGAGGAGCAACAAGTAATGACTGTTCCCTCATAGGCATCAAGCTGAATTAAAATTCAGGGTTTTACTAATTTGTGTGCAAATAGAGGGGGTTGGGAAATGATCAGAACCACTGGGCTGAGACATCTCTCTCCCCTACCTTGATAAAGTAGTTCCAACGAAAAGAACAAAGCTGTGCTGCACGTCAGATTCCTGTCGGCGATTAATGTTCCCCGTTCTTTGAAGTTTCACCCTGACTGGTTTGAAAAGCACAATAATTTGACTTTGTACTGAATTGAATTCCTTTATTTAGCAACATAGACTGGATAAAAAGGGACATGGGAACCTGAAGTTATTACTGAAAATGGCTTTTTAAATGACGTAAAAGAAAAGTCTGTTTAGATGTGAATAATTAACCATTTTTTAGTTTAGGATGCCAAGTAATCCAGAGCAGGGTGAGATGTTATTGTACATACGAATGATTTCGATTGACACATGTCCTTGCTTTACCAATAATGACGCAGAGCTATAGCATTATGAAATTTTGACAAGTAGCTGGGCAATCCCATTTTCACAGACTGTGGAAATGGCACTATGTGCCTGGAAAATGCATAACACTGCTCCTTTAACACTTTAATTTCAAGAACATGTTGGAGCGCCCTCCAAAAAAAAAAAAAACAACAAAAAAAAACTTTGCTCTTCCTGGTTAAACAGTTGCAGTCCATTTATGTTGAAAGCTGTGGAGATGTCACACTGTAAAACGTGATTTTGCTATTGTAAAATATAGACAAAATTGTGTCGACTATTATAATGTTTGGATCTTATAGCTGCAAAAATGTGGGTAACATTATTTAAACGTTTAGTAACTGTCAGGCTTCCAAAAGATGGTCCATGTTTCTGAAGCTAGTGGTTTCCACAGCAGACAGAAGTTTGAAAGCTCAAAGGGATAAAACAAATATTTCACTCTATGTTCAGCCTTTCTATTATCTGGTAAAAGTCTTGCTTTATTGTGGAGAAATGACAGTTTCCATTTCAATAACTGTTTACATATGTGCCAGCCATCATTGGGTGAGAAGTAATGCACACCCTAGATAGACTGGCAGTCAGTCACAACAACGCAGACATACAAGACAAACCGCCATGCACGTGCATACTCATACTTGGGGAAAATTTAGAGAAGCACACGCATTCACAGAGCAGTGCAAGCAAACTATGTAACTGGACAACAGAATTCAAATCCAAGAACTTCTTCCAGCAAGACAAGACTGCTACCAACTGTGCCACAGCACAGCCCTTCTCTTAATTTGTGAAAAACTCAAGAAAAAACAAAATGAGATTTCTTTCCTCAGTAGCTCCACCTAAACCAAAGATTGCTGTTGCTGCTGAACTGATAGTGTAAATGTATTATACATTCTCTAAACAAAGCTGATATCTGATTTTTTTTCACCTTCTGAACGGCCAATCACCCATCATGAGCAATCAAGACGATCATGCAGTTCTAGTCGCCAACTGATTTCTCCGTCCATGTTTGTTTTTTGTTTTTACCTTCTGTGCGCCTCTCTCCTCTCAGAGAACATGTTTGTGTTTGATGGTTTTCTTATAGGATTGGAGGATTTGTTCTCACCTAAACAGAACTCCAGTCTAAACTTGAATGTTTTTAGACCTGCGTCTTCTTTCTCCCTGAATGTTTGGGTGTGGATTTCTTTTTTTGTTTGTGCTGTATCTAATTACTGTTTTCACCGTATAAAGCTGAATGAATAGTCTCATTTAAAGCAAGACCTCTGAGCCAAATCCTTAAACTAATTTAACAAATCCAAGCTGCCATGTCTCCTACTTTTTAAAAAATTTTTATTAGTGCACAGAGACGGTCGCTGTCGATTGAAAATGAGTTTCAGAGCAGCGTTGATAAGAGCAATGAGCAGCAGCAATGAGTTATTCAAAGTTCCATTACAGCTCAGTGTCTCAGTGAAGATTAAGACTGATAAATGTTCATATCACACAAAGAACACTGCTCTAATTTATCTCGCCTCTTTCCCTCCTATTATCCCTCCTCGTTGGCTCAAATTCTGTTTTCTGTCTCCATTTAGCCACCATCACTAGTTCCTCAGAGAATGACGACCGCAGCGGCTCCAGCCTCGAGTGGAGTAAAGATGGCAGCCTAAGGAGCACCGGGTGCCATGGCTTGGCGCAGAGCGTGCGGGCTGACACGTGCTCTCCCGTGGTGGAAGAAGAGTCCAGTAGTGCCACGGCAACACCAGCTGACACCCCGTCGAGGACAGACCCGCAGCAGCAGCAGCCGCCGCCGCCCCACACACCAGCCGGAGCACAGGGGCCACCACGACCACTAGGTCACACATCCGACGGGCCTAATCCGTATCCACCGCAGGCATCATCCTCCCTCATAATGCCGAGGCCAAACTCTGTCGCTGGTAAGGACGTTCTCTGTTCTTGGAAAATGTTGCAAATAAGCTATCTGTGTGAATGTGCTACTGTAGCCGTCTTGGTGAAAAGCTTGGTCAGTCAAGTTCTTTTGACTCTGATAAAAGAGAGCTCTGCCTGGGGGCTGGCAAGTGAAATGTCATTTTAGTCCAAGCAGGTGAGCGATACAAATGGCCAGGAGCAGGAAGCGATATAAAAGAAATCAGTACAGGTTTTGCTTTTCGCAGCTGGGCGTCGGGGCAGAAGTTTGGGATTAGGCAGCTGCTGTGTGTTGTGCCTCGGCCACTGGCTGCTATGTCAGCTCCAAGCACAACCTGCTGTCTGGTTGATCTGTTCTGCATTCCTTCCCTTAAAGCTCCCTGTTGTGGTTTGGCTCACGATATTCACACAGCTGTCACAGTTGTTGATATTCCCCAGTACCCTCTTTTCTCCACTCATGTCTCCCCCTTCTTTCCTACTCCCT
Source organism: Poecilia latipinna (assembly GCF_001443285.1). NCBI lineage: Eukaryota > Metazoa > Chordata > Actinopteri > Cyprinodontiformes > Poeciliidae > Poecilia > Poecilia latipinna. Next base: position 104,800 of record NW_015114083.1, on the reverse strand, counting down.
GGTCTCACCCTTCCACCTCGCTTCTGTTTTTGTTGTGACTGCTTTTGACATTGACCCTGTTGTTAAACTGGCCTTCATGAGCTATTAATTTCTACTCTATTTTGGACCAAGATTTTATTAGATCACAGTCGGTGTTTAGTTTCTCCTGTATAATATACTGTCAATGATGTAGTAGTTCATAGCTCTGTATGCAAGTACAGCGGTTTTGAGCCACAACCACAAAAATGATGCACAGCTTTTAAAAATGTTTTACAGATAAATGTTTGAAAAATGGGCCATTTGTTTTGTAATGACTTACTCTTAAAGCCCTAAAAATAAAATAGGTGTGAACAAATGTTGTTTGAAATCCACCTATTTGTACTTTAATCAAAGTGGAATGGTTGAACATTTCAGTGTGTAGCTGTCCAAACCTTGGAGAGTCATTCCTGAAAGGAATTACATCAGTATCTGCAGTGAAAGGTGTTTCTGAAATATCGACGGAAGAGGCTCAGAATTACACAATGTCACATTTCTCATATTTTTTATTAATAAAACAACTATGCAGTACTTTATGTTGGTCTGTCACATACATTCATGATAGAACACATTAAGGTTTGCAGCTGTAACATTACAAATTGTGAAAAAGTAAGGGACAGTATGCACAGTTGGATTTTGTTTTTCCGGACCTAAAACGTCTGCAAGCTTAGGGTCGGGTTTATAGATGCTTGAACTGACGACATAAACACTAAGGTCATGACTTCAGCATTTGTTTGACAGACGGGAGTATGTGTTGTGTACAGAGGCTGAAACATTTCTTCGGCAAGAGGTATATTGCATACAAAGTGAGGTTACACAGGGACAAAGAACAAAATCATCTGGTGTACAGTATTGCCACTGAAATATGCCACCTTCCACTCTGGAAGCAGGTAACTGAACTGAAATTGCTCGAGCGGACACGTTTTCAACTGTAAAAATAAAAAAATAAGTCGCATGTCTGAAGCCGTAACAACGAAAAGCACTTTGTGTCCACTGACTGCTAATTGTTTTCCTTAACCTTTTTAACTGGATTGCATCTTTCTTATCCATTATGTTTTGTACCATAAAGCTTAAGAGGCCAGACACACTGTGGCTCATAAAGCTAGCAGACCAGGAAATATTTGGCAGTATACATGTGCTTGTTTTATGGGTTGATGTCATAGTTATGCAGCATTGCCCTCTTGGGGCCCTTGACAGTTCACACCTTAGATTTTACGCTGTGTGACAAAACCATGGGAGAGGACATCAAGGACGCGGTAAGACGACTTCATTTATGGCTGCGACTGGGCTGCGTAGGTGCCCCGGCGAGGCACGGATGCCTCTCCTGAAGAAAATTATATTTGGAGAAGAAATGGTGATGAGCTCATTTTAATAAAAGCTGCTCCCGTTTCTGATGCATTGACTCAGAATCGCAGTGATTAACGTTTTACTCTGTCTAAACTTTGACCGAATACCATTAAAGGAAAATATGATACAGGGGTAAAAACAATGTGATATTAAGCCTAGGAGACCTGGTGTAAAGCTGACAATCATCCACTTTAAGGATTAAGGATTATTGTGTGTGATCTTAGACAAGTGAAAACAGTGTTTCTACCTCAACCTTTGCTGGTTTAAAGGGGAGGGGTAGTGCTGTGTTCACAGAAATAGAGAAAACTTTAATCACAACATCCTTTTATGTTTAGTAAAAAAAAAAAAACAACTTCTAACCCCAGGAGCAGTAAAACAGAAAATTTTAGCTAACATGGCTGCAGTGCATTCCCATACTATCAATCCTCCACCTCCGTGTTTAATAATTTCTTTGACTTTGTGCTGACAGCGTGTTTATGTTGTAAAATGTGCTGCTTGACTTGCCTGTGGTTTTGCCATCTTTGCCTTGACATGTATCAGTTTTTAATGACCCCGTATAGCATGCTTCATTTTGTTGAAGCATCTCAGTTAAATATTTTAGAAAGCAGACCCGTTTACCAAAATCAAAGATCCATATTAGTTTTGGCCAAATAAGGAGTTCCACCGTTTTTAAGTCATGTGTTCAGCTGCTTGTGATTGTGTTGCTCAGATTTGGAGTGTGAAATAACCCCGCTATGTGGGAGATGAATGACATCACAGTGCATTTATTTAATTTAGGAGTGATTTGTTACCTTCCAGGTCCTTATGTCGTGTATTGGGCTTTTGCACGCACTCGCTGTTTATATTCTGAAGTTGTCTCTTCCTTTGGCAGCGGTCTTGCTCTGAGCTTACCTCATCAAAAAATGATGGGGCCAAGTTTCATTTGTGTTCTTTGAAAAAAAAAAAAAAACGTGGAGAATGAAAAGCCAGATTTTCTGACAGGTTTGTCTCTCTAAGAGTCTGAAAAGGTAAAATTCAGATGCCTTCTGTTTTTCAAAGTCCTTTTGGCTCTTTTTTTTTTTTTTTGAGAATCTAATTTGTGATTCCGAAGTGTTTGCAGAGGTCAGATCGTAATTACAAATGTGTCTTGAATTTCTGCAACAGTGTGGCATAAACAAAAAAATAATAGCTTTCTGAATCAAATATACACTGGCACCAGTCTGCTCCAGCGCAGCAGGTTGACATAGTTTCACTTCATCTTGAATGCTGGGAGCTCTTATGATTGTTGCTGTTTTTATTTGCTCTTTGTTTCCTTATTTAAAGACGGCATATCATGGTTGTTTGTGATGTCTCCAGGGAGCCGTGGAATTCACATCCGGCCGTAGCTTCATGTAGTCACTAATCTGTTTAGTTCGCAAGTCAAACGAAAACAGATAAGCCATTCATACCCTCCGGCACATTTCGGAAAGGTCACAGAGGCATCTTCAAAAATGCCCGTTTCCAGAGCTGTTTTGATGCCTCTGTGTCACAGCAGGAGGAAAAGAAAAACTCTTTGAGGGATCAATCTTTTTTGAGTTTGCAAACCCCTCTCAGCGGCACCCGTCTGAAAGATCAGGACTTGTTAAATGCCCAGTCTTAAAATAGTAGAGTGTGGGATAAAGTCTCTCCCTCGGAGTTTGACAGACAACATCCCACTGTTTGCACTTCTATAGAAAAAAAAATCTTTTCATAAACCTCTAGTATTGTATGAAGTTTGTTTTTCTTGAATATTTTTAATAATTACATCATTCTTTTTTTGTTGTTTTTTTAATGTTTTGCGGTATTTATTTACTCCAATCAAGGTTATTCAAAATTTATTTTGAGTACCCTCAATTCCAGCTGATTGCTAAAGACCAACAATAACTTATACAATTAGGCAAGTTAATAACTTATGATACCTGTAAAAAGGACACTTATTTATATATAATGTTTAGCATGAGCTCTATCAGTTCACAAACTGTATTTCTTTTTGTTTGAACACTGAGTATAGATACAAAATACATTTGATAATTGTAGCTATCAATGCATATCAACACATATTCATAAAATACTAATAATTCCCTTGCACCAAAATTAACAGCTTTGAGCTTATGAAGCTACACAAAATTAAAAGTCTTTATTCTTGTGTATTTTTACTGTTTTTCAATTTGGAAAACAGTAAAACAGTTGGAAATATATTTTCATCAGTATAGAAAGTTTCTTGCTCGTAAGGCCTCGACACAAATGCTAGGACTTTCATGAAACATTATAGGCTTATGAAAATGAAAATAATGTGTGGATCAGTTCAAACTTTTCTTTTCCACTGTGGTGAGCGTTAGAAAAATTATATTTAGAGGATTAGGCTGTGATAATTATGGCAGTAATAATTAGCTGCTATTGCCTGCTTTATCACAGCAGGCGTTCAGATCTCCATCTGTGTTAAAGTGAACAAATATTTTGAATTGCCCTTGGAGACAATGAGTAGAATTAGAGAGCAAAGCTGCGTTTTTTTTTTTTTTTCCAGAACTTAATGAGATCGTCTTGGTCACAAAATTGGAGTGGTGTCAAGGAAAGTGAATGCCGAGAGGTGCGGTATCTTAGAGCAAAGGTGTTTCTGTCTCATTCTTTGCTCGGGCATGAGGAACATGAAACTGAAGATTTCAAAGTGCAAACCAGCTTGAGGGGGAAACGAGTCACATTTTCATCAGCCTGGCACATTTTTTACGACTTCAAAGTCATTGCTAACTCAAACTTCAAGACATCAAATGGGATTTTTTTTTTTTTTTTAAATGAGCACACATGCATGAATGGGAAGAAATGCAGACGGTATGGAAAAGAACGGTGTTCACAGCTGAATGTGATCTTCATTTTTGGCTTGGCTTTAAAGGACTTGTAGACAAAACTGAAAGGGACTTGATAAAAAAAAAGGAGAAATGGGGAATACATGTGCAGCACAGAGGATATCAGACAGGGATAATGGTGTGCCAATGTTAAAACATTCTCATATCAGTAACTTCGACTAAAGTTTGTTGCTGTTCTGTTTAGAAATGTACTGATCAGGATTATCTGGACGATTTCCGGTATCCAGTTTTTGTAAAGTTTACCTGATTTTAGCAGGTTTTAATTACTATTTAAGAACTCTATAATAACTAGATCTATGAACGTCATGCATGAGAGAGAAGCGATAATAAAATAAAGTATTACTTGACTTTTATTTTTGACTGACGTTAGCATTGTACATCAACAGCTCTATGTTCAAAATGCAGACCTTTCTATGAGACTCCCAAAAGGTGGCTTGCGTTTCTAACATTTTGGTCTGTGCCTTCCTGTTTTCTGCCTAAAGTCTTGTGCTCTGCTGGCAGACTGAGCCTCTTTCACATTGTAGAAAATAGTTTCTTTTTAAATTGCCTTTGACTTCATTTTAAACACCTTATTGATCCTGACAAATAATTTTCTTTCCTTACTAACATCGTCCACACTCAGGAGTGTTATTGTAAAGGTCTGTTTAAGAATAGTATATTTAAAACCAATTATAAAGTATTCAGAGCCCAAAGACTAAATCTCCTAGCTGACCTTTTTGTTTCATTTAATTCTCCAATTTTTCACCCTCTGCTGCTTCCTTATCAAAGGTAGTATGTAAATTCAAATTCATAAGGCACCTGGACAGAAATTACGTCTTAAACCCGTGAGTTAAAAGTACAAAGAGACGGGGAGGGTGACACTCTTTGCATTCATTTAGCAAGTGCCTACTGTTGTGGGTGCTGTGACTGACTGAGCACCAGAAAGAAGAAGACGGCCATTGTCTGCTGCCACTGGCTCTACTTGTGAGGAATAAGTGAGGAATTGCTGTTGTACCCCTGGAGAGCTCATCCTATGTGGGTGTTTTATAAACCGTTAGCCAAGCGTGTGGACCCAGGTTTCCCCGTAAGCGCCGCTGTTCAGGTATTCCCATGCTTTGGAAGAGTCTTCCAGAATTCCTGCTGTGCTTCCTGCCGGTGCTGCTGGGTGTGAGGAGTCGTAGCATCATAATCGAATTTGCGCACGTTTTTCATCATGTAGCGGTTTACACCGACTATTTTTCTTTTTTTTGTCGGTTTTGTGCGGTTGTCGTTTTATTTAATTTGCCGAAAATTGGTTTATGTCTAGAGTGGTTGTCCAGGAACAGTCTGCTGCAATAAAAGTAACTCTGGGGCCTCCTCTCATTTCGGTCGCAGTTTCAGCAGACGTGTTTTAATTAGTGGGACATTCCAGAGAGCGAGTTCGCAACTCAGTGTGGGAGAGAGTAAGTGAAGAGGGGAAGATGAGTGTTTGTGATTGTCTCTCCCATCTGAGGCAGATAAAGAAGATAACTGAGGCTTTGATTCTGCTCTTCTGCAAGGCCAAACCAGAATACAGCTCGATGATGTTGGGATTGAAAAATGAGTTGCAATTGGAGTAGAGACCTTGTTGCACTGTTACACATATTTATTATATTAACAGGGCATAGCTCATGCTTTCAACCTTCTGCTAAATTGCTGTGCAATCACACCGACTCATTTCCAGAAGTTAATCTGGAGACTTTTTGGGATCAAAATTGTCTCCTGCTGGGAGACCTCAACTCCTCCCTGCACAAAGTCAGATTGAAATTAAATAAAATCTGGAGCGAGTTTAACATCCAAGTTACAAAGTGCATGTTTTTAAGACGGTAAAAAATAAAATAATAAAAATCTAATATTTATTGGCTTACTAATATTTGCATGTGGATAACGAATCAGCAGATTGTTTCTAATGAGTCATTTTTGAACGTCTGAATAAACTTGCAGTATAAAAAGCTTCTTTAAGCCTTTGCAACTGGCATAGGATTGATTTATTCTTTCTGTCTGAGGAGAAACAAAGGTAGTCCATCCTCTCCCTACAGCACAAAAGTGCTGTTTGAGGGGACGGACATCTTACTGCTATAGCTGTCAGAGGAAATCAGACAACCAGAGCACATCTGTCTTAACTATAAGATACTGCTATCCTTTCAGCTGCAGTTTACTAGTACTGCCTCTAGGAATCGTCAAATGTCAAAGCGCACTGGCTTGCATCACCATCACTCATCTTCTGGGAGATGGAGCCTGTGTGCAACAAAATCTTCAACTACTGATTCTTCCCATCTCACATTTTTGCAGTTTTTGAAATAAAAGCAGTCCTCCTGATTTAGTGTTGTTCACCGGCTGTTTTTTTTTTTGACCCGTGTGTCTCTTCGCAGCAACCAGCTCCACCAAGCTGGAGGACCTGAGCTATCTTGATGAGCAGCGTAACACGCCCCTGAGGACGTCCATTCGCCTGCCGTGGCACAACACAGGAGGGAGGCCACCGCATGACCCTAAAGGTGAATGACAGTTAATACTGCAAATAAGCTGCATGTTGAACATTGTTGCGCTTACTTGATATCCAGGTTTGGGATAGTTAAGTTTTTCCTGCCATTATCACGACCAGTTCTTGAAAACACCAAATTTCTTAGGTAGAGTTTAAGACCATACAGACGTATTTACCTGACTTTTTTTTACATTTTGTCATGTCACAACCACACATTTTAATGTACTGCATTAGAATCATCTGAGATAGACGAACACAAAGTAGTGAATATTTTCAAAATGGAAGGGAAAGTGTACGTTAACAATATTTCAAATATGAAAATGGTGTCATTCATTCTATTCAGCCCACTTGAATCAATATTTGTAGGATCACGATTCTCTTTGATTACAGATGACATCTGTCTCAATTGGCTTTGGATGTACACATGCCAACATTTTTTGCCCATTAGCTCAAACTTAGACAGATTGAATCAAGAGTATCCTCAAAGATACATTTTCAAATCTATTCATATGTCCTGTATTGAATTTGACTCTGAAATGTAACTTTTTGGTTGCAATTAGATGTAGCTTTACATAATGTTTTCCCTGGAAGTTAAACCTCTGCTTCAGCCTAAAGTCTTTTGCAGCTTTTTCTCCACAATTTCTCTGTATTTAGCTCCATGTGTCTTAACTAGTTTCTCCGTGACTGCTGAAGAAAATCATCCACATCTGTCCACTGTTGACTGCAGTGATCAGCTTTTTCCTATCTAAACAGATTTTTATGGATCTTTTTCTTCCTAGTTCACTTGGTCTATCACATTAAACCTTAATTTTTCCAAAGGTCTCGTTAGATACTTTGTACTGAAGCGCACTTTAGAAGGCAGTAGTACATTTGAATATTTTCCTGTACATCAGCAAAAATCCACAATTGAATGCCGCCTTGTTTTAAGCTGCATATAAACAGCACTTTTAAACCTAAGACCAACGTTTAGAAAGAGTCTAACCGCAGAAACGAAATAATTCTGTGTGCATCCAGGACTTGTGAAATGCACATTGGTAGGTTTTTAGTTTATGTTTGGCATTAAGAATAGTGTGTCGTGTTTTTATTTGTTCGGCTATCTTTATCTTGTTTGTTGTGTGTGAAAGAGGAAGAGAGCAGTTGGTGTTACACAGCTCTGCAGAGCACCCTAGACAAACTTCAACAGGAATATTTAATGAAAACTAGAGTAACTCAAAGTTTTGGGCATTTAGATTTTCACCTCTGAGTGACAATGAAAACAGGACAGAAGCAGTGATTCAAGTCAATTCAGCTTCACCCATTTTTTGATCCACTTCTGATTCACAATAAATGGACAAAATTCAATTGCATTTGAGGACCTTAGTCTAATATAGAGAGATAGACACGTTAATACTAAATAAGATTCAGAAATATCCTCAAAAAGAAGTTGAAGATGAACTTAAAATGCTCAATCTTAGAGATAAGCCTGTATGTCTTGTGTAATAATTAAAAAAAGAAGAGCACAAGGAGTGGAGGAGAGGTACTTGGTGTGTATCAACTGAGGCCCTGCAGGACCTTAGGCTAATACCAGCACAACTAATGAATATTTCAGGGTCACCCAAGCAATTATAACTACAGGATTCTGTTAAAAGCAACTTTTCATGGTTATTCAGGGAAGGTTAAGAGGGTTTCTGCTTTTTGAACCCAAACTGGAAGCTGATTTAACAGAACAGATTCTAAGTTATTACTTTGAGTTTTGTAGAAATCCAGTTAAAAGTAGTAGGAGGAGAATATGTCCTGTCAAAAATGCAGAATCTCCATTTGGCACAAATAATGAGAATTGCTCCAAAATGTTTTACTTTATTTTTATATCTCTTTTAAATTGTAGCTTTTTTTTTTGCTCTAGAAAATGTATTCAAACCAAACATGCACCCATCAGGGACTTTGTGGCTGATTTTCAAACACCAGTTTTGCAAAGCTCTGACCTACCAGTCCCCGTTTCTAATTAAGAACTATAAAAAGCAAAAACACATTTGTTTTATTGTCTTGTAAAACTAATTCTCACAAACAGCCAAAAATCATGATGCCAGCTCAAAAGAATTACGGTGCCCCCCACTTTACAAAACAGAATATAGGTCACTAACTTCTTTCTTTTCCTTTTTTTTGTACATCTCAAAATGTCTACATGTGCTGTATTACCACATATATATATTTTCTTCAACCATATGTTTTTTAAATAAATGAACAATGTTTCCAAAAATGATATTTTAGAAGGAACTCTGACTGTTGACTTTTTGAAGCTTTAGCCTTAAAGAGCATTTATGTGAAAGATAAATAATTTTATATTACAACCAAGAAACTGAGCAGTTGGTGTTACACAGCAGTTAAATAGGATTTCAGTAAATTCACAGATCAGGGCCAGTATAAAGTATATCAGCCAATTCTGATATTACAAGTCCAAAATTCTTGGGCCATTTATTTTTTGTACTGGCCAAACATTTGAACACCCAAAGGAAAAAAATAAATATATTGGGACTCATTTTGTATGTAACTAGTTAATCATTCCACACTAATACTGCAAGGTTTTATTATTGACACCATGACTAATTATGATGTGTCCCCCCCCCCGCCCCCCCCACATTTACTTTAGGACGCTTTGCTCCCTACAAACCTTCAGACATCATGCTCAAGCCCCTGCTGTTTGAGGTTCCCAGCATCACTACAGACTCTGTGTTTGTCGGCCGAGACTGGCTGTTTCAGCAGCTTGAGGACATGCTGAAGGCCAGCGAGTCCAGTGAAAACCACGGAGTGGTGGTGGTGGGCAGCGTTGGGTATGGGAAGACGGCCATTATCTCCCGGCTGGTGGCGCTGAGCTGTCACGGAGGGCGCATGCGCCAGATTGCCTCCAACAGTCCCAGTGCCTCGCCTAAAAGTAAGCAGTTTTCCTTTGGGTAAGAGCTTGTGGGGTGTGAATGGGAAACTAGAAAACTACCTAAAATTGTGTGATGCAATGCTTTATAAAAATGTCTCTAAAACTATTTTTGGAAAAAGAAAAAAAAGTTTTTAAATGTGTTTTATTTAAAAAATGACATCGTGTGTGATATATATATATATATATATATATATATATATATATATATATAGTTTTTTTTTTTTTTTCTTTTAATTAACTAAAAAAAAAAAAATTTTTTTTTATTTAATATCATTTTTTTTT
>NW_015114083.1:52737-91797 GCF_001443285.1 Poecilia latipinna | reverse complement strand
AAAAAAATAGTGTGTGATATATATATATATATATATATATATATATATATATATATATATAGTTTTTTTTTTTTTTTTACCTTAACTGACCTAAAACAATAAAAGTTTTTACTGACTTAATATCAGAAAGTGATGGGAGGGGGGAGAAAGGGTTTTCTCTCTTTATATAGCATATGCAAATATCTGTTTTCAAAAGCATATGGCTGATTTATTTCTTTTAGGTAGTGCGGGACAAGGCACAGAACTCCCCCTCAGCCAGCCGCCACAGCCCACTCCACCACCCAGTGCCACCAACACACTTAGCAGCAACAGCTGTCCAGGAACTCCTGAGATGCAACGGCGCAGAGAGGAGGCTGTCAAACGGCTGGCTTCAAAGGTAGCGATAAACTTAAGCTGAAGAGGAAATAGCAGTGTGTGTGTGTGTGTGTGTGTGTGTGTGTGTGTGTGTGTGTGTGTGTGTGTGTGTGTGTGTTTTTTCCTCATAGAAACACTGCAAAGCCACTTTAGAAAGACTAATTATTCCAAAATGTGTTTGTGGCACAAGTAATATGTTTTCCAGCTATACATTTTCTCATATTAAAACAGAAAACCCATAAAGGTAAAAACATTGCTTCTAAAATCTTTTACGACATTCCTGTTTTTGTTTTTGCATTCAAGCAGTGGTTTGTTGTTTAAAAAAAGGTTTTACTGGCCTAAAAGCTGAGGTTTTTTTTCTACATTTCGGAAGTATGTAGGTGAAATGACATGATTCTGCTGTGTGAAGGGACGTCTTAGCAAGAAACGTATTTCTGTAGTTATTAAAACAATGGAGGTACAAGTGGTATTTTAGGGGCTTTTGTCTTTTAAATGTTCATTTGCAGCTGGCTGAAGTCTAGTGTTTGACCAGGGATGTCATAAATTTCCTCTTTTACTAAACTTTATATTAACAGTTGAAGATTAAAATTTTACTGGGTAAATAGCTTCTTCCTATACCTCTTTTACATGATTTGTGCTGAGTTGAACCGACAGATTTCAGACCAGTTCTGAAAGCTTTTTAAAAATTATGATACAAGAAGATATTGGAACAAGACTAGAATTTATATTTTTTTTTTCCAAGATTTCCTGCCATGACCAGTTACCAGCATACCTTTACTCAATTAGATTAGGTCACATCTTCTGGTATTTGTTTTCCGGACTTAAACTCTTGCCATTGATTTTTGCTTTGCAATTAGTCTAATTTGGCTTATTACATGCCGCTAGTCTTGTTTGGGACTAAACACGCCCTGTTGTGGGTGGCTTTTGAACCCTTACACATTGATATTATGCAGCTTTCTCTTGCTATTGGAACAGTTCATGAACTCCATTGCTAACTATTTATGCACTGAGATTCTAAACGTCTGTGAAACCCAAAAACATCTCTTGAGCCAATTAATGCGTAAAGTGTTTCCAATCGGCGCTCTCTCCGGGATTCTGTTCCTGTGATGTGTGAACACTGATGCAACGCTGAGCAGCTTCTGTCAAATTCAGCCATTTCTTTTTAATCACTGATTTAAAAGCAGTCTCATATCTGCGCTCTGAGGCTATTACATGTTATGATGCATCACAAGCTTTATATATATATATATATATATATATATATATATATATATATATATATTTTTTTTTTTTTTTTTTTTTTTTTGCTTGGACTGAGTACTCTTTCAGATGTGTTTCTTCAACACAGATTTATAGTTGTTCTCGTAGATTAACGGCTGCAGGTTTACTGCAGTGTTGCATCAGCTTGTCTTATATTGTTTATTGGTGCAGCAGTCTGCATGACTCATGTACTTTAGTGAACTGTTTGCTGATACACAGGTTGCTTTATTGTATCCATTCATCCTTTTTCATCTTTACTCGGATGCGCTGCTGTAATATCTTTACTGCAAAGCGCTCTCCACAGTCTGCTTTTAGGCCAGTTGCATCCTTCATGTGGGATAAACAACCACATCTCAGATCTGTTTTTTTTTTTTTTTTAATAGCTCTATTATATGATGTACCTTCTCCCTTGGACTATTGCCTGCTTACTGTTTCTGCTTATTTACTTTCCAAATCCCTGTTGCAGATCTGTAAAACAACAAAATTCTTTGCTTATTCATCTTAATAACTTCCAGTTTCAACCATTACTATATGTAGTGATTTATAATTCTTTCTGCTTATTTAGGTATTTGAATCGTTTTATATTATTTCACATTATAATCACATATTTCTATATACTTGACTGGGATTTTCTGTGGCAGACCAAAGTAGTGCACAAATGTGAAGTGCAAGAAACAAATTGAACAACACTAATCAGAAAAGCAGCTGAGATTTCCAGGGTGACTCTGGAAGAGCTGCAGATTCCACCATTTTGACACATGGTAGTGGCAGCATCATGCTGTGAGAAAAACCTTTCTTTTGCAGGAATAGACAAGTTGGTCTAATTATAGTGCAGTTCTGGCTAAAAATGTGTTAGAAGCTATAAAGTGAAATGTTTACCAAGTGTCATCCTTTGGCAACCATTGATACAATGGAACCATTGATACAGTGGAATAGCTTAAATGAATATATATATATATATATATATATATATATATATATTTACTTACCAATCTCATCAATGTTCTGACCCAAATTCAATAGAGAATCTGTGTGTAGAGGTCTGAACAAAAATGGACATCTTAACCAATCAGATTCTCATTAGTTAAAAAAAAACACGAGCAATATGTTGTTTTTTCATTTCACATTTGTACATTATTTTGTGTTGGCCTGTCTCATAAAATTCTTAATAAAATACAATGGAGTTTTGTCGCTCTAAGGTGACAAAAAAAAAAAAAAAGAATCCTTTTTCAAAGTTCTGGAGATATAATACTCCAGATGTTAAATGTTTGTTTGTTTGTTTTTTTAGTCATATTAAATTGGTTTTCTAATATTTTATCTTCCAAGCCACAAAACAATGACAGGAACTTGATGTCTCAATGACACGCAAACATTGGTGGTGTGTTTATAAAGCAGATTGATTAAAAATATGCTGCCAGCAGACATCTTTAGATTTAATGTAATTCATGTGAAGACCTCCTTCAGAGTGTTGAAGGATATCAAGTGGCAGTCTGTTCCTTTAGTTTGGATGGCAATTAGTACAAATTCACATCCCCAAGGTCTCTTTTCTTCTCACATCTTTCCCTTATTTTACCCAATAAACCCAACTTCCATTAAGATATGGAGAAGCCTGCTTTTAGAATTTTACAGTAATTTAATTTCATAGTTTTATATATGCAGAATAATAAAATTTTAAGCTGTTTTCCCCTGGCCTCAGTAATTGAGGAGATTCTGGGGAGCTTTCAGGAAAACGTCAAGTATCCCGGTTGCTTAAGACATTCTGCATTAACTTTTCCAGGTGGTTGCGTATCATTATTGCCAGGCCGACAACACGTACACCTGCCTGGTACCAGAGTTTGTGCACAGTATCGCAGCTTTGCTGTGCCGAGCCCATCAGCTCACTGCCTACCGAGAGCTACTGCTGAAAGAGCCCCACCTCCAGAGCATGCTCAGCCTGCGCTCCTGCGTCCAAGACCCCATGGCTGCTTTCCGAAGGGGGGTCCTGGAGCCGCTGGGCAACCTTCGTAATGGTAAGAATGCTTTTTCAGGCCTGTTCATCATTTGTGACTTAAATTTTTTTTTTGTCCATCCATCCTTTTGTTCTTTCTTGTTTCCTTCCTTTCTCTCTTCCTTCCTTCATTTCCTTCTCTCTTCCTCGCCGTCATACATCTCTTTTTCTTTCTCTTTCTGTTTTTGTTTAAGCCTGAACACTGTCCAATTATATCCCATAAATGTGTCATTTTTGTATTTATTGTTTTAAGGTGTTATAAAAGGACTGAGCACTCTAGATATTTAGGTTTGGAAAAGTACAGCTCTTTGACATTTCAAGAATGGGGCCATTTCTTTCCCTGCACATCTCGTACCAGTTAGTAGAAGTGCTGATAAATGTTTAGCTGCTAAATGCCACTGCAGTATCATAAAGCTCTCACAGCTTGGTAGTTTAGTTGAAATAACACTCGTCTCAGTTGCTGTTCCCTGCTTATTGTCTTCTCATTGTTTTTTTTATGTGTACGTTTTCAGAGAAGAGAATTTCAGAGGAGGACCATATAATTTTGATAGATGGACTTAATGAAGCGGAGTTTCATAAGCCTGACTATGGAGACACCATCGCTTCTTTCATCACTAAGATCATTCCCAAATTTCCTTCCTGGCTGAAGCTGGTGGTCACTGTCCGGGTTAACTTAATGGTAAGGAAGAAACTAACCTTTTTAATGTTTTTTTTTTTTTTTTTTTTACACCATGGAGAAGTTTAAAGCACGGGTTACTTTATTAAAACAAAGTCCCTCGGAGGGAGCTGCATGAATTCACAACTCGGATGCGAGAATCTGTTGACAGAAGAAGTGTTAGTCTTCTGACCTTTGTAGAAATGTGTTAAGCAGAACCAGTTTGTTGAATGGCAGCCACAGGAAGTCCTGTTTGGAGTTTTACATCCATTTTCGTAACGGACTCTGTAAACACGTACAAGATGATGCTCCAGTTGATGCTGACCTTAATACACGGCGTCACTTGTGTTCTTTATGTTCACGTGAAGATGGATGGAGGCGAATACAGGGAAACGTCTGAGGCAAACTTAGTGGAAGCTTGAAAAGGTTCCACTAAGCTTAAGGTTCTGGCACAACCTTAAGCTGCCAGAGCCAGAAAGAGAATAGTTTAAATGAAAATGTATTCATGTGATGATCTCATCAACATTATGACCCGAATTCAATAAAGAATTTGTAGAAAGGTTTGAAAATGTATGTTTAAGCTATTAAGATGCATCTTCAGTTATTTCACAAAGATCTTTAGATATGCACACTTGAAGTTTGATCTGCTGTCACGTCTCGAGACGCTCAATAGACTTTAACAAATGTGAGACACCCTGTCAAGAGAGGCCAGCATTTCCTGGAAGAATTGGCAGATGGTGACCCAGAACTCAAGTCTGTATGACAGGAAAGAGAAGTCTGAAACTTTGGGCTTCCTGTCTTGATGACCCTCAGTTAAACAGCTGTAAAGATCTTCTCTGGCTGTGTTGAGGTCGCCGTGGCGGCAGCTGACGCTTTGACAGGCCTGATGAGCCAAGCGACAGCTGATTGAGTCTTGAATAATAATGTGGTAGCTGACTGACATCCACTGTAGGGGTTATTAATGCTCAGGAAGGAGCCAGATATTGACTGCTGTCCATCAGTCTGTGCTGCCAATTCAGTTTGTTTATTTATTAGCCTGCCAAGCATTTAAGATTCTGGTGTCGTCACACAGCTCACTCAATGTGGTAAATCACTACGTGGAAACATTGATTATTTGTGTTTTCAGGATTGAATACTTCTTATGATTTACTTTACAGCACATTGTTGGACAATGTGAAAAAAGACCCTGACTGTAGCTTGTCAGGGTTTTTTTTTGTTGTTGTTGTTTTTTGTTTCCATTGAGCTGGATACCAACACTAAGTTTATCTGCAAGGCATTGCCTTCACTTCACCTGATCGAGTGTGTGCCTGTGTGTAGTGTGTGCCTGTGTGTAGTGTGTGTGTGTGTGTGTTTCTCTGTTTGTGTTGTTATGATGAGGAAGAAATAAGCGTTATCTCACTCAGGCAATGTTTCTCAGGCCTCAGACAGGCAAAGGATTGGAGGATTAAGACACACTGACCCTCCGGGACATGAATCGAAATGTGAGCTCTGGCTAAGACTTGTGCTTACTCGCTAGTAGCCACCATCCCATCCTTCCCCTGCCTCTTAATACTCACTTCACCTGCTCCTGTCGTCCTTATAGCTGCATTTCCAACAGTAGCAGGTGTCTCTGCTTTGGCCTGATAGCTTACTGAGCGTACTTCCCTGCTGTTTGAAAAGCCTCTTCTCATAAAACAGTGCCTTCAAAGGTATTCATAACCTTGGAAACTTTTTACGCTTCATCATGTTAATACGGAAAAAAAAATCACTGTGTTTTATTGGAATTTTATCTGGTAAATGAACAGGTAGAGTGTTTTTTTTACTAAAACATATCTGGGAAGTTTTGTGTCAAACTTTCTACAAAATAGTTTTCTGCCAGAATTCAATTTAATCAGATTAGATCAAGAGCGTCTGTGAACATAATATTTTAATTCTTGACAAAGGTTTTGCTGTCACTCAGACTGGTCCATTCCAACACATTAATACTCTGTGATCTAAACCATTACCCTGTAGCTAGGCGTGTATTTTTAGCTCTGTTGGTTTGGTGTAGAGTGATGTTTTACCTCAGTCTGCAGTTTTTTTTGTTTTTTTTTCACTTTATAGTAGGTTTTTGTCTGGGAGTGTTCTGTAATTAGCTTTAACCATCTTTCCTGTTCCTGCTGAAGAACAAACCATCACCATAGCATGATGCTGCCAACACAAGTTTCACGGGATGATTTGGTCAGATATTCTTGTGAATAAAATTAGATTATATTAGAATCAATAACAAATTGAGGCAAAAACCTGCATCTTTACCAACTTCACCTTGTCTGTTGCAGGAGATCACCAGCCTTCTCTCGTTCTCTAAAATCTCCCTGGATGATTTTACGGACAACAAAGAGATCACTAATGACCTCAATTCCTACATCCAGTACCGGATCAACAGCAGCAAGGACATCATGAACAACATCAGCCTGAACGGCAAGGCTGATCCCGGCACTGTGACCAAGCTCAGCGGCCACCTGACCTCGCGCAGCCAGGGCTCCTACCTGTATCTGAAGCTCACGCTGGATCTCTTTGAGAGAGGCCACCTGGTGATCAAAAGTGCCAGCTACAAAGTAGTGCCTGTTTCGCTGGCTGAACTGTACCAGCTCCAGTGCAACATGAAGTTCATGACCAACTCGGCCTTCGAGCGGTCCCTGCCTATCCTCAACGTGGCTCTGGCGTCGCTGCACCCGATGACGGACGATCAGCTGTTTCAGGCCATCAACGCCGGCCACGTCCGAGGGGAGCTGCAGTGGGAGGACTTCCAGCAGCGCATGGAGCTGCTCTCGTGCTTTCTCATCAAACGGCGAGATAAAACGCGCATGTTTTGCCACCCGTCCTTCAGAGAGTGGCTGGTGTGGAGAGCTGACGGAGAGAGCACAGATTTCCTCTGTGACCCCAGGTCAGTCCTCTGCTTCGTAAGCAAATGTTTTGCTCTCAGCAGCTCTTCCTTAGGAATGCGGGCCTCTGTTATATGCATGATAAGCTTGTAAAGCATTTAGGCAGTCCTCTTGCTGTGGATTACAAACTTCAAACGGTCCGCACCAGAGTCCAACTAACGCTTGCTGATAACATGAAGGCAATAAAAGAAGCATCAGAAAAGAAAGAGGTTTTCTTTAAACTGTATCTGTAAGTCTGTATTTGTAAGTCTTTCTTTGAAAACTGCGTTTCTACGACAGCACGCACTTCTTTGCAAACTTTTATTGCACAGTATGATTCCCATTTAATTGTTCGAGGCGTCCATGAGTCTTTGTTGGTTATTTAGTATGCGGAGAGGGACGGAGTGTGAAAAGGAAGCAAAATGCTTTAATCAATACACACAGCACGACTCATGTCTGACTCAGCGAAGTAATTGGGTTTGAAATGCTTCAGGTACTCTGATTATCCTTACAGCTTTCTATTTTGTATCAAGTAAAAAAAAAACTGTTTATAGCTCCACTTAAAGTAGACTCAATACTTTTGCTTACAGAAGCTTAAATTATCATGTACTGAATCAAAGCTGATATTTATCTTGTTTTTAAGTTAGTCTTTACATTTTAAACACTGTAGAGGTTTGATACAAACACACTCCTGTTAATTTGTAACTCCATTTATCGCCAAGGAAACTGGGCTACATTGATTGGACATACTGTCATGCTTTCGCTTGCTGAAGGAGGAGTTGAGGTGTGTTAGGCTGCATTTCTGCTTAAAATATTTTGTGCTTTGTTTTTGGGCTCAGTGTGTAGAACTGTAGCATCTCTTTGCTGTGATGCTGCGTGTTAACTGTCGAGCACAGATGTGTCAACGATGCTTTTGAAACTTATCTTCTTGGTTGAATTTCTGCTTAGGCAGTCTGCTGCCGCTCTTAGTTTTCCCAACTCTGGTCTTCTAACAGCGTCGCCATTTTAAGTGATGAGTGACGATCAGAATCCAGGTTTTTCAAGACAGGAAATAATTAGCGGTTTCCACTCGAAAGACTGCTGGTGCTCCAGCTGACCAGCAGTGCACAGCAACAGGTGAGGGAGAGGGCTGCACTTTCTCTGTGCTTCAAACAGCTGGAGAAAACTGCACCAAATCGAGCACTTTCCCAGACAACTCATTAAAAGAACTTCAAACCATAAAACCAATATGAAATGTTTTTGAGAGAAACTTTTTAAAACCTCAGTAAACGTGGATGCTGGTAATTGGCCTATGCGTTTTAGACATGTGCTGTGCTGTAGCTTTGGAGAGTCTTAATAAGCCAGTCAAGACTCTCCTGTGGATGATTTTAATAGTTGAGAAAAATCACATTTTTACCAGTTTGTTAAATACACACACACACACACACACACACACTGTATAAAATGGATAAGATAGAGGATGCAGATAATAGAAATAAAGACTCAAAACATGGATAATCAATGCTTGAATGTTTATGCGCTCCTAAGTGTTTACATCTTTTTTTTTTACAAAACACATGCTGCCCAGTATATAGCAGATATTCCACCTTTCTGTGCGTTCTGCTGGGGCTCTTTTTGCTCTGCCTGACAGATATGATACAGTTGCCTAATTTGAAATTCTTCGGATCAGCCATGCACGCCTAATAAGCTGAAAGATATCGGTCTGGCCGGATTCCCCCTCCCCGGCCCCTACCCTGTCGTGCACCTCTACTCACATACTGATGACTCTGAACTGGACCAGATCCGAACTTCACATTCTGGTCATTCACAGCCTTCCAGCTCCATTAAAAAAACAAACGCTTATAGTCTGGCCTGGGCAGACAAAAGCTTGCTGCACAGTACCTTTCAGTGTCTGTGTTCAAATAGAGGGAATTGTAACCAGATCAAAGTGATCCGCAATCATGCATGTCCGTTTAATGACTTTCTGCATTAATTGGTGCCAGAGTGCCTGTGTGGGGAAAAAAAAAATAAAAAAAGATCCAGCAAACGTGTTTTATTTCTTTCTTTTTTTTTGTTTTTTTATTTTACTCCAGCCCTGTGTTGGGTCCCTGACCAGCTTTTGCATCAAATTCACACCAACCCTGAGTAGGAGAGGTTTCTGTGTAGATGCCAAGTTACTCATCATTATAAAACAATAAGTGCTTTTATGTTTACGGTTCAGATGAGCAGGCTTTCCTCGTTCGGACGGCAGAGTAATCTTTCTGTTGATTTGTAACTCAGGACTGGCCACGCTCTGATGGCCTTTATGCTGTCACGCCAAGAGGGGAAACTGAACCGTCAGCAGACGATGGAGCTGGGACACCACATCCTGAAGGCACACATCTTCAAGGTAAAACCACAGAGTCATCTTTGGACATTTGAAATCAATTTTCTGCAGAAAACATTTGCATTTCTAGCTGGTTTTGTGCAGTGAGATTGTGGTCATACCCCTTCAGATTTTTCACATTTACTCATGTTCCAACCACAAATTGCAATGGTTTTTATTTTATAGACTAAGAGAAAGTAGCTTCTATTTGGGAAGTGGAAGAAAATGCTATTAAATTTTTTTTACATGAAAAAAGTCAGGAGTCCACCAGGCACATTTTTTTATTTGTACTTTGAATGGGATGTTTTAGCACATAAAATATGCTTAGATCCCAACCAATGTATTGCAGCTCTGACTGAATGTTGAAAATTTCCCCCCCAAAAAAGAAAAAATCCCAATAAAATGTGGTAAAGTTTATTGTAATGTGAAAAGGAGTATAAAGCCATTTGCAATTCTCCCTACCTGTGTGTTTATATTTCTGTGTGATGTATTGGCTTGCCTGCAGGGTCTGAGTAAGAAAACAGGCGTTCCATCTAGTGTGCTTCAAGCTTTATGGATCAGCTGCAGTGCTGATGGTCTTTCTGCAGCCTTGGCTTCCCTGAGGAACCTCTACACACCAAATGTCAAGGTAAGGAGGCTTTTCATCTCCTCTCTCTGTGTGTGTGAGCGAGACCTTCTAGAGCCAGACGTGCTCTCTGTTTATGTCCCCGTGATGCGAGTTGTTTGAGAATGATTTTCTCTGGCAAAACGAGCAAATTCCATATTCACTTCACTGGTTGGTTCTTGTGCATGACATCACACCAAGTGACTGAGTCCTACCAGTCACATTCCCGGCACACACACAGAGTGATATTTCAATTATGGTTCCTAAAATCGACCAGCAATTCACCGGTTCCTCACGCACGCACGCACGCACGCACGCACGCACGCACAATAAAAACATTGAAAATTAAAAAGCACTGGAAGGTTGAAACTGAGGAAATTTGTTCCTGGGTAGGAGAAATAAGAAATGCAGGGAACAAAAGGATATGGACTGGAGAGTCTTGAAAAGGTAAATGTTTTCGCTCAGCTAGATGTCTGTGTTATGTGTACAGATTTTCTCCCTTACTTCACAACTGTTAATAATGCACCAACCTGTGCAGAGCATAATTATTGTTTCCCATCTCTAATTAGACTAATGTTGGTAGCAGGGCTCGTTAAACTGATAACATGACAACTATCTGTGTGTTCCCCTCTACATGAGTTGTTTTCTGGGGAAATAATGATTGACCATCACTGGAAAGGCGATTGCATGCATATCATTATGTTTTCTACCATACTACAGAATTATCTTTTTTTTTTTTTTTCCTTTGCTTCTAAGATGCTGTCAGTGAGGCTCTATCACTTGTCTGCTGTGAGTCAGTACTTGAGACAATTGCAGAATGACCTTGGTTTTGTCCTTTGGGGGAAAAAATAGTCTGTTAATTGATTCAGCTGAGGATTCAAACACAATTTTCTCTCAGGTTGCAGAATCCTTATTGGTGCAAACGTGTTTGACAAGATGATTTTATTGATTTACTCCTCAGGGAAGAGAATAACAAACACTTATAATTGAATTCAGCTGCTTTAATTGGTTTCTGACCTTTATTTTGAGATTTTCATCAGTTTTTCAATAACGTCAACAAATCATTGAGTCACTATTGGTTTTGATAGGAGTTCTCGGAAAACAGTGGCTCGCATTGTTGAAATGTTTTTTCTTGAAATTTGATTATGTATTCAGACTTTCATTTAATCCTTTTTTTCTGATTCAATTACATATAAATTGTCATGAAAACGAGGTTTTTAAAGTAGTACAAAGATAGACATGAGTTTTGAATAATGTCCCAACTGCAGCCATCTGCACATTCCTCTTCTTTTGTTGTTTTTACTTTTTTAATTAGTTTTAAACTAGGAACACTGATAAAACAAAACAAAAAAAAAAACGGACATTGATATCTTTTGGTACACGGTTTTTGATATAGGCATCAAAATTTGTTATGGCATAAAATATTAAAATAAGAGTTAGGAGCAAACCAATTCTGATGATGATGAGTTGAGATCTAGTTCGTAATAAGAGAAGATTCTGATTTGAGGGATGAAAGACGAGGACTGGGTAACATGGGCTCTCACCATCCTCTTTTGACTTATCTTCACATTTTCCCATCTTTGTGATCAGGTGAGCCGCCTGCTGATGCTGGGAGGGGCGAACGTGAACTACCGGACAGAAGTCCTGAACAATGCCCCAGTGCTTTGTGTTCAGTGTCACCTCGGTCACCATGAGATCGCCTCACTTCTGCTGGAGTTTGGCGCCAGCGTTGATGTTGTGTCTGAAAATGGGATGAGCCCATTGAGCTTCTCAGCCGCTGGAGGACACCTGGGTTTAGTCATGTTGCTCTGCAAGCGGGGGGCCAAGGTAAAGACTCCAAGTTTTTTTTTTTTTTTTTTTTTGCATGAAAATGTTCTTAAAATGAAGAAAAAAATGTCTTAAACCTGCAGCCATGGCTACCTTCTCTGATACATAATGCATTCGGATCATGAGTATCTCTTCACACTTTGCCAAAATACAGCTATAAAGTTAATTCTCTGTTTTTTTTTTTTTTTTTTTTTTTGAGATCCTGTGTTATAGACTCACACAAAGTAGCACGTTATTGTAAAATCAATATCAACAATCATAAAATAGAATACAAATAGAAATCTATCCACAAGTTTCATAGTATGCATTGAGCTGGAAAACTAGAGGATGACTGAGTGGTAAGTTGTTTAACAGTGAGATTTGTGTTGCCTGTCACAATCAGCAATGAATCAATTAATTGCATGATAAAGCTCAAGAAATTCCATTTGCATGATTTATCGTTTTTCTCTTTTCTCTCTCTTTCTACTAAAAAAATTAGATGCCAAAAGTCTAGTTCATTGGACTCAACTAGCCCCTTTTTTTAAAGAACAGTTCTGTTGACAGAAACTTCATACTTCATTTTATTTGTTGTTTATTTTTTTTAAAAGGTCTCCCAGTGTCAGTGTTAAATGTTGATTATAAATTAAAGCATATTGACGTTTGAGAGTGTTTTTCTTGCCTTACTGGGCCATTACCATTAAATCACTTAAAAAATGGTCTCAAAACAACAATATTATGGTTTATCGTGACAACTTCTGGGACAATTTATCGTCCAGCAAAATTTGTTATCGTGACCAGACTGGTAATTTAGTGGTAATAGAGTCGTAATTCTTGACCGGGATGTGGGTTCACGGTGTGGTCCAGTTAAAGTCCAGTTCAAGTATTTGATTGAGAATCTGTGGTAAAATTTGAACATTGCTGTTCATATGATCACAACTCAGTCTGACTGAGTTTGAGCTCCTTTGCAAAAAAATGAATGGCCAACAGTTTCTCTAGATGACTGCTAAACACATACCAGAAAATGCAATATGCTGAAACGGCAACAAAAACTCGCTTGAGAAAAAAACACGAGTGTAATTTCCTCTGAATTCACAGTGCTACTTTGTGTTTGTCTATCATGTAAAATCCTCCTCATAGTTTACAGAAAAACCTGTGGTTGCACCAAGACAAAATCTAAAAAAAAAAAAAAAAAAAATAAAAAAAAAAAATAGAATAAAAATCCTACTTGTATTTACACAACTTCAATCTCCAGCAGTAAAGCTGGTGGTTATGGCTGCTGCACCAAATTTACCTCGCATGTAAAGCATATTTTCTGTTTCTCGGCAACAAATCCAAGAATCTTGCATTTATGCCAGGTGGATCACGTAGATAAGAGCGGCCAGTGTGCTCTGGTCCACGCCGCGTTGCGTGGACACTCCGAGATCATCCAGTACCTGCTGGAGCTTGAATGGAGCGGTGAGGGGCAGCAGCAGGACTCCTCTCTGAAGAACAAAGCTCTGCAGCAGGCTTTGATCGCAGCCTCGAGCATGGGACACACACAGGTCTGACCAACATGCATGCATATTAATTTAGCAAACCAACTGCACGCTCTCATGAATTTGAAGATGGAGGAAGTTGGGCCAAGTTTTCTCAGTGGTGATGAATTAATTATTTGACACAACAGGTAGCCGGCAGACTGGGCTGCTTTTTTAGGCTTTGGGTTCGTTTTGCATTTCTCATCAAGCTGAAATGCTCAGCTTAAAGTAAACAGAGATAAAACTCCCTTTATTTGGTTATTTGAGGACCTAAACTCCTCAGTTCTGCTTTGATCCATTTATAATAATTTGCAGATTTTTTATTTTTTTCTGCTCCACAGTTTTGCATGCTGCATCATATAGAAGGTTTATTTGATATTTTATACTGCAGTGGTACGCCATTAATCTATGTTTCTTTTTTTTGGCAGGTTGTGAGAGCCCTGCTGGCGCTGAAAAATGAGCATGCTGTGCAAATTGATAGTCATGACACTCTGTGGGGCGAGACAGGTATGTCCTCATCAATCTTTTTGCATTATGTGGCTCGTTTGTATGATGACCTGCTGTTTTACCATTATCAACCTGGCTGCTGTAATTGAATGCTACAACAAAAGAGTTTGCAGTTTTGCTTTTTCGCTGAGGTCATTTCAAATAGATGCCTATGCAGTTAGACTTATGAATTAATTATTATAAGTTAGGTTTACTGGCAAAATGTGTGAACTAGCAGTGGTTTGTGTTTTTTAAAAATGGTAGGTTAGGCACTAAGCGTTTCATATGAGCTTCACTGTAGAAATGTAGCCCACAAAATCTTGCTGCGGGTCTTTTATAGTCAGTCTTGCAGTTTTGGATCACCTGTCCACTCGGGGATCTGGTGGCGACCACTGATAACTTCCTCTTCCTGCCACCAGGTGGCTTTGCTACTGTACCTTTAAAATTGCAAACTATTCTTCCACCTGGAAAAATAGGGTTATGCTGAGACTTTTGTCTTCTTTTTGTGTCATTTACCTTGTTTGTGACAGATTATGCATTTTTTAAATGTTCCTTTGACTTTACAATGAAACCCTTTTTTTTTTATCTCATGCACATGTGAGCCAACTAAGGAAGCTTTTTTTCTAGTTCCAACATGTGTGCCTGAAATCATACCTGATTTGCAAATGTGTGAAGAATTTTGTTCAAGTGGTTGAATAATTTTGAGACTGCGGATGTCATTAAAAGTAGAATTCATTCATTGTATTGAAGTATTTAGTATATTTTATGTAATTTGTTGTAATAAAAGCACTTTAAGAGTTTTGAATTTTGCTGGCAAACCTAGAAGAATTTTAGGAGCAGGCAGCTGTGTGTTTACACTTTCGTGCATGCCTCAAATTTCAAGTGTGTAGCATTTTCAATGACTTGCATTTCAGCAAGCTGCTACATTTCAGCAACAGATTTCTCTTAGTGCAAGTTGATCAACCTCTACTGATAAACGTAACAGAAAGTGGTCATGCCGTTGTCTCAAAACTACCAATTTTATATTTTTGTGTTATTTGAAATGAGAAGCAGCAACTGCAGAACATCAGTTTTGTTTTCAAGTGAACAGTTTAGGAGCTTGAAATAAATCTAAATATCGATGCACAGTGACAGCCACTGTGATGTTTGAAAACACAGCCTTCCTTTTTATTCCCCGAACGTCTCCATTCTGAGGTGAAAATGTTCGACAGTCATTTCGCACTTTTGAAACCAGTGTTTGAAGTTATTTCTGGGTGATCATATAAAAAAAAAAAATATTGAGCCTGAAAAGAGAGAAAGGTAATAATAGTTTCTTTGTGTCTTATTCGGTTCTAAGCTCTCAGGATTCAGCTGTCACTGCTTTGTGCTTTGGTTATTTAGGGCAGACAACAAAAAGCCGTTTCTGAATCATACAAACTATATACCACTCAAGTGTCCTCTTGAATTTATTTTCAATCATATTTCCAGATCTTGTGTTTAATCCAGTGATTTCTAGTTGGACCATAAACAGCAGTTTTGTTGGTGTTTTTACCGAGGGCTCTCCGCTCTTGTTTTTGAGCCCCTGTAAGAAGGATTGATATAAATATTGAAGTATATACTTTTTTAAATGCAACCATGAAATATGTTTGCTCTCAATTCAAAAACGGTGTCAAATCTGTTTAGTTAGATGGTCATCTTTATTTTGCAGCTCTACTCCAGTGATTGATGGTATAGCTGGCTCTCATTCAAGAGCAAATGTTTGTTTGACTTTTTGTCAGAGCATTATGTGTGCTGGATGATCTTGAACCAAAAATATGTTTGATTGTAGTTAAATGAAGTTAAGTTACTGACGAGCTGATTAAAGGAAAAGGAGGAGGCTTACAAAGTGCCAGACGGTACATTTAGTCCTGGCTTTCAGCTCGAGAAAAGGTTTGTGAACTGTGAGGAAATTACTACAATAACTGACTGTAAAGATACTTTCTGGGAAATAAATCTTTTTTTCTTTTAACCCCTAATTTAAACACCACTTTATAGATGTTCGTTTTCTTAGAAACATGATCTCTCTTGGAGGATTTTTATGGTACAATAGCTGCTCTCCTTGAATCTGTCAGGAACCTTAACAGGACAGGAGACTCGGTAACATGACACCAGCATTTACAAAAACAGCTACCTGCAACCCTTGCTTTATAGTTTGAACCCTTGCTTTATAGTTTGAAGCTTATGTTTTACAAGTCCACTCCAGAAATATTAACATATCACTTTCTTTGTACTGCACCAGAATTAAGCCCTGCAGTAACATTAACTTGAAACATGATCTAATCTGAGCAGAATCCAACTGACTTGAAATAGAGTAGCTCCAGCTGGCCACAGTTTTTTTTTTTTTTTTTGCATTCCCAGATGATGAACATTATGTCATTTAGGTCTCATATTGAAACTGATTTAATAACTGTGAATTTATTTTATTTTCTGACTCTGGTGCTACACAAACCTTTACGTGAAATAGTGATCATGTTGTCTATTTTACATTCATCTAAAGTGCAGACAGAAATGCAGACGTTATCACTCAGCTTTCAAAGTGATCCACATTTATTCTTCCTCCTAAAATAATGTACCATGTAAAGATATTACCATGTAGC
Organism: Poecilia latipinna; assembly: GCF_001443285.1. NCBI lineage: Eukaryota > Metazoa > Chordata > Actinopteri > Cyprinodontiformes > Poeciliidae > Poecilia > Poecilia latipinna. The sequence continues at coordinate 75,290 of NW_015114083.1, read as the reverse complement.
TTCACCATGTGCATGTATGTTTGCATTTACCTGTCGGACATCTCGGCTCATCTGCATTCAGAATTACTTAATCAGTGAAAACAATTTGGCTGAAGATAGACTGGATGGATCTGGCGGCGTGCTTTGAACACCCACATTTTTAGCACTTATCAACGAGTTAAATTTCAGTTTAACCTCTCGTCTTACTTCTGCCTCTCGGCTGCAGGTGTATTAATCCAATCCTGCTCTGATGTTTGAAATCCCAAAAGCAGGTGTAGTTTCTCAACTATCTTGATCGAAATCATTCATTCATTTTGTCTCTGAAAACACTCCCTGGTAACAACCTGCGAGACCTCCTGTCACACTTATCTTCGGCGGTATATTGCATACTTATGCAAATGATCCCACTACGTTTAAATAGAGGCAGATCAGATCGTTCCTCGGTTCAAGTGCCGTCTTTTAAAATCCCTTTTTTAGGATGCAGCGCGGTTCCTCCTTATGCAAAGAAGAAGTGATTTCAGTGCAGACGATCATTCTTGTTTCAACAACCGGGTTTAAAGCAAAGACCAACAAGCTGGTTTGTTGGAAGGAAAAGAGAAAGATGTTGTGAAAGATATACAACACATTTAGAATATTTTATTTATTTATTTTTTTATTTTTTTTTGCGATGGCTACCTTGATTGTTTAGCCACAAACATTTTTCCACATTGTTGTAATAGGGTATTTGTGTGTAAAATTTTGGAGAAAGATTATTTAAATTAAATTTGCAAAAAGCCTGTAGCAAAACAAAAGGTGGAAAAACCGAAGCACTGCGAATTCTTTTCGGATGCTCTGCACAGGAAGCCGTTTCCTGCTGCTTTGTTTATAGGTGAAAACACAGCCATGAACTCTTGTGTTTAGATGAAGAAACACGACTAAGTGACGGCCTACAGCTGCAGACTGTCACTCAGTAGAGACTTGGAAAGATGTCGCTGGGCTCAGAACCACTTTTCACACTTTGGTAACTTAAATTCTCAACTTTTAGATGAGAGTGCTGCTAAGTAAGTGCAGTATGTGTAGCATGGTGTTTTGTTTTCTGCTTTTTATCATCTGCTACATTTTCAGACAGAGCGTGCTTTCATTTTGTATACATAAATGTTTGTGATGGTCCTTGAACCTTCTCTGGTTGTCATTTTCGAAAATTATTCAATTATAAAAAAGCAACAACTACTTTTTCACTTGACATTCTTTTAGAGTTGGCGAAAAAGTTAAACTTTTTTACTTTATTATTCATCAACATCAGCAACCTTTTATCAACGTTGCTAGAATGTCAACTCATGAACATTCAGAGACCAAGTCACGGAAATGAGCTCCCTCTCTGCGGATTAGGAATTTTAAAAAGTTCAGGTATTGCGCAATGGAAGGGCTGTTGAGATTACTCTTATTACTTACATAAATATTAGCATTTTTGGCCTGAATATTTGAAAATAGCTGAATGAGATGTGCATAAACAGCCATCAGTCAACAGCTGCTCTCGTGTCTGCTCTTTGTAAACTAGCGTGCACCTTCCCAGAGCGCCGCTAACGCTGCTCCCTGGAGCCCAGGCTAAGTTTAGCTGCTTCAGAGTCATTGTTCCCATGTGTGAACTGTGTGAGGATATCCACGTTTTTAACAGATGGCGGGCGGGGTTGTTTTTGGCTGGGGAGACTGTTCATCCAGATGGATGATGTCAGTTAGACATGGAGGCTCTGCGGCACCTTTCGTCTCCGAGGTGAATGTGAGAACAGACCTGCTCCCGCTCCTCTGGTGGAGCTCGCTCTGTTTGGAGAACCGCCGTTCATTTAGGACCGATCCATCTGTTCTCCGTAAGCATCCAACGTTATAACTGTGTCTCCTCTTCATAGTAATTCACTGCTTGTGCTGTTGGGTTTTTTTTATTTTTTTTTCGTCAGAATGGTGGTTTGAAGAAGACCTAAAACGCAAACAGGAGTGTGTGTTTAACAGAGCTGGTTGACTTTGTCAGCTTGTGTTTGTCTGCTGGTGCATGAAATGACTGAGTCCTCGTCTCTGTCTATGAGGTCTGGGGAATACGAGGCAAGAATTTAATGAGTTTTAATAAGCACAAACATTATCTGATTTAAACTCAATTAGCCGCATGTCTTTAGTTTGTGAAGAATGGGAGTTACTTTTTTATAGCCAAATCTTCCTTTTTTTTCCCCAACGCCCTCTGTTGCAACTTAAGGCATTGGTTCTCATCAGTATAGCTTGCAAAACTATTCTTACTCTTTGTACTTTTCCACAATTGGTCATACAACAAATGCAAATGCCAACTTGTTTCATTTGGATTTGATGTGACCACCGTGGTGTTTTCCTAAGATGTGGTAGGTTATTTGTCCTTCACATTTAGGCCAGAAACTTTGGTCTCAAGTAACTAGAGTACATTCTTCCACACGGTTGTCGTTTCTCCTACGTGGAGCATGCCAAACTACAATGAGACTTTTCAGGGGTTTCTTATTGTCACGCTTCCACACCGGTTAAATTTGTGGAATTTACCACTAATAGTTTCTTGCCACATGAGTTATGAATCTCAGCAAAGTCTCTAGAGTTGAATTTGGCCACTTGGCTGCTTTTCTTGTTCAGATTTCAGTTTAGATTCATGGCGATATCTTGGCACGTCTACATTCTGGTCATTCTGTTTTCATTTTCAATCATGGCTTGAACACTGACCTGTGAAGCCTGGGATTACTTCACCTTTATTCTTTGGATTAAAGGTGAAAAATAGTTAGTTTGGACACTGGCAGATTTTAGTCACTAATGAAGAAATAAAACTGGCTTCACTGCGTTTTATTTAGGGACACCAAAGTAGACGAGGGGTTTCACAAACGCTCTGCTTTTTGAAAGTTGTCACAAAAAAGTCTAGTAAAATGCATTGCACTTTGTGGTTGTAACAAAAAACATGAAGAAATGTGAAAATCCTCAGGCGGTGTGAATACTTCTGTAGGGTTCGGTATCCTTCCTGTGGATTTCCAAGTTCTGACAAACCTGTTTGTTTTCTTCCTGTTTGTAATTCAGCTCTGACAGCTGCTGCAGGCCGGGGGAAGATGGAGGTGTGCGGCTTCCTGCTGGAGCAGGGGGCGGTGGTGCAGCAGGTGAACCGGCGGGGGGTGTCTCCCCTGTTCTGCGCTGTCAGACAGGGACACTGGCAGGTAAGATGTGCTGAGCAGCTTGTTTGTTCCTGATAAACTGTTTCCACTCGCAGTAACCTGCCGCAGTAACTCTGCTGCATCAAGGCATCACAGCAGTTGCTTTCCAGCCTGATTTTGGATGCAGACATTGTCCGTGCTAAATTAAACCTTTTTTTCTTTTTTTCTTTTCGGGTTATTTTTCAGATTGCAGAGCTGCTGCTGCAACACGGTGCTGACATTAACATCAGCGACAAGCAGGGTAGGACGCTGCTCATGGTGGCTGCCTGCGAGGGTCACCTGAGTACAGTTGAGTTCCTGTTGTCTAAAGGTAAACACCAATCACTCTACACCACTAAGATGAATGTCTGTTACCCAAGTGCAAAAAAGAATAACCCGTGTGGTAATGTTTGCCTCAAAGGTGCTTCTTTAACTTCGATGGACAAAGAGGGACTGATGCCTCTTAGCTGGGCGTGTTTGAAAGGACATAAGAATGTGGTGCAGTTTTTGGTGGAGAAAGGTGCGGTCATCGACCACACGGACAAAAACGGACGGACGCCGCTGGACCTCGCCGCCTTCTACGGAGATGCTGAGATTGTAAGTGAAGCTGTGATGGCTAATGATGTTATCAGGGTAGCAGTTTTTGAAATCTGGAAAAGGACTAACTTGAAGTTTCTTCTAGGTGTGGAAAAAAAATAATAGAAAATGTGGGAATATTTATTTTTCCAGATTTCGTTCCCATCAGCCTGATCCACATGGCAAATATCAAAAAAATTTAAACCTAGCATGCTTCTGTCTGTACGTTTATGCTGGACTTTGCTTTAAAGAATCACATGGTTGCGTTTACATCAAATTCGTTTGCTTCATCTTCCACAACAATCTCGTCTTTCATTTTAGGTCAAAATTGCTTTCATTATTTTTTAAATGCTGTTTTAAAACTCTGATGTTTAAATAATGAAACACACGTTAAGGCCTCCGTTAAGGATATTACTCAGATAATTGCAGAACAGGTGATAATTTATTTGCAAAGTAAATGGAGATATATATATATATATATATATATATATATATATATATATATATATATATATATATATATATATATAGAGCAGACCTGAAAAGACCTGAAATATTTCAGTTGGTGTGCAATGAATCTAAAATATATGACAATTTAATTTTTATCATGACATTATGGAAAATAATGAACTTTATCACAATATTCTAATTTTATGACCAGCACCTGTATATATATATATATATATGTATATATATATAAACTTTTGCACGTCCATCAATTTATCGTCCATCATTCTATGTCATCCATCCATCTTTGCAAGTTCCACATTTAAAGCTTGACTACGACTAAATTCACAATAAATGTTTCATTTAATCCCTTTCTGGACCTAGGTTTGACTGCAACATCTTTAAATATTTGTCTGGAAAATCATGAAACATTGAAAGAAAAATTGTGAATAAACCTTGTGTTATGGAAGTTTGTGGTATAAGTGTGTGTGTGGTCCTGTAGGTCCAGTACTTGGTAGAAAGAGGAGCAGTGATTGAGCATGTGGACCACAGTGGGATGAGACCTCTGGACCGGGCCATCGGATGCAGGAACACGTCAGTGGTGGTGACTCTGCTGAAGAAAGGGGCCAAGCTGGGTAGGACCGCCTCTCTAACAAACACACCGCCATGTTGAGGTCGACAGAAATGTAGTGTTTGACATTTGGTACATGTAGTTTTCTTTGGCTTTCTGGGTTGTTTCACATCTTTTGGTAAACACAGAAAAGCCCTCTTGTCTCCAGCTTGTTTGTGTGTCTCGGTATCTCATGATTCTAAGAATAATCCCAGACAAATGTAGAGGAATGTTGTGGGGGGAAAAAACTGCTCCTGTCGCTGCATGTCTCACTAAATCTTCTGTTTGTTTGCGTGCATGTGTGTGTATGTGTGTGTCGGGTCCATTTCTTCCTCGTGTGCTGCTGCCTTAACTTTAAGAATGACTTGTCACCCCAATGACTTTCATGAAGCTATCTAGAGCCCGTCGCTTATCTGCGGTGCTCTCTGCCGTCTCAGAACAAAACTGATAATGGGCCGAACATTTAAATTTGCTCCCCGTGCATTTGCCGCTGCAAACACAAAACCCATTTCAGGCTGAGTGACACATAATTGCATATTGTCACGCTGCAGTTAGCAACACATTTTCCCCTCACTGCAAATGACGACTCTCGCTTGTCTTACCTCTCCCTCTCCCAATTCTTTCCTAACTGCCTTCAATAAACTAAGGCTACAGAACGTCTCCTTACGATCGATCAGGTACAATCTTTAGGTAACTCTAACTTGTACCAATTTCAAGAGAATACGCTGATGCTTGGTTTGCTACGAAAGGAAAAAAAAAAAAAGCTTCACAGGATGCTTTGCGTTTCCACAGGGAATGCTGCCTGGGCCATGGCTACTTCCAAGCCTGATATCCTCATCATTCTTCTGCAGAAGCTGATGGAGGAGGGAAACCTGCTATACAAGGTAAAAGGCTGCGTGTAGAGTGCCGTTTTAATGAATTCATCCTTATTACTCATAAAAAAGAGACGTTTCATTAATGGGGCTAGCTGATAATGTCAAGATTGTTTCTCTGAAGAGAAACATGAACCAAAGCTCGATTTATTCATGATGATCTCTGTGGTATAGAACGTGAGTTGTGAGGGACTCGTGATCGATGGTTGACATTTAACAGAGTGAGGTTTGTCGCAAAAGCTGCTTGTCAGATGTAACTTACTTGCGTTGTGTTAGAGCTTGCCTTTGTATTAAACCTGTGATTGATTAGAGGAAAAAGCAGTAAGAAAACAGATGCTGAAGGGAATACCTGCTCACTGTATCCCTCTCTCCCACATTTCCTCACTTTTCCTCCTGGTCCTATGCTCCTTTTTTTTCTTTCTTTCTTTTTTTTTTTTGCCGTTGCACGTCTGACCTCGTTGTGTCCTCCAGAAAGGGAAGATGAAAGAGGCGGCTCAGAGGTACCAGTACGCCCTCAGGAAGTTTCCTCGGGAAGGCTTTGGTGATGACCTGAAGGCTTTTAAAGACCTGCGGGTCTCTTTGTATCTCAATCTCTCCCGGTGTCGCAGAAAAACCAATGTAAGTCTGTCTTTTTCCTCAAATCACTGATCTGTTAGTTTGATCAAGGCCACTCAAACTAAGAGGCATCTCACTTGCCAGATTTTTGTTAGTATAATGAAATTATTAATAATTGTCTACAAATTCTTAAACCTTATTTTACAAAGATGTATGAACTCAGATTGGAATGGAGGGGAGATGGAGGACTAAAATGCTTAGTCTTCTGATTAAACACTTTTAAATTGCCAGACTCGAAATAAAAACTTGGGTGATTGAGACTTTTCCTTTTTTTTTTTTAGATGACTAAAAAGAAAACATTGGGGAGAAGTTAAATGGTCTTTGCATTGTTTTATTCCTCCTAATTATTTTTGCAGAATGACTTTGGTTTTACAGACACAGTCCAATAGGAAAGACATTTGTTTTCCAACAGCTGCTTATGTAATCACATACTGTGAAGCAGCAGGCGATTTGAGCCTAGCAGCTCAGATGCTTGTCTCCTGTGAGTTTCTACTGTACACTTTACCAGGTGTCTGTGATGTAGACAAGTTGCATGGATTCTCTACTTAAGAATATGCAGAAGACCTTAAGAACACGACATGTAATCAGCAATACATATTTTACATCAGTATTGTGACTGCATCCCTCATAATTAACTCAGCAGGGCAGTAGAGCCCGTGGTCAGAATGCTCCTCCAACATCAACTCTTTTTCATGCAGAGCACTTGGCTTTCATGCTAGTCAAACATTAGCATGTTTATTATGTTTTGATATAAATTATTGATAAAAGCCCAAAAGAATAAGACAAAGCAACTTTGCTTTACTCTATCCGGCCTTCCCGTTATCTGCTGAAAGTCTTGCTCTCGCTCACCAGTTCAAAGTTTAAATAAATGTCGGCCATGTAATGACATTTTTTTTTTAAACATCTCAGTGATTTTACTTAATAAACCCCCTACTGATTCTATAAATAACTATCTTTGAGTTTTTACTCGGCAACACCGTTCACACTGAAGAGTGGGGTTGTGAGCTTGAACTTTTAGCACTTTTCCAAGGTGCATTCACTGATCAGAAAAAGTGAGGATTTTTGCATTTCTGACCGGTTAGTTAACAACTCGAGTTTTGTCTGTTGACAAAACTTCAAGATAATCATGTCTTCATAAAACTTGGTGGTTTGTTTTGATCTCGAGTCTTTCAGGGGATATCTAAACACAGTGGGCACACCCAATTTAAATGGCTGACAAAGCAAGAGCTGCAGCAGTCTGTGCAATCTCTCATTTGCTGCGAATGCTATGGTGAAGGGTGAAACAGCATCTGGATCGTTTTATAGAAAACTCAGTTGTTAGATCAGCGGACTGATGTGCACAGCTTATAAAGTTGTGAATAAACAGCCACACAGCTCGCTCAGGGTGTGGCTGACAGTCACTAGAAGAACACACATAATTTAAAACTGCTTTGATAGGAACAGATGGAGCTTTGGATGCTGAAAAAAAAAATTAAAGTGTTGGGTGTGCTTGTTTATGATTTTACATTTTCTTTGTAAAATCCTATTTTGTTTTTGTAGGATTTTGGGATGGCTGAGGAATTTGCAACAAAAGCGCTGGAGCTGAAACCCAAATCCTACGAGGCCTACTATGCCAGAGCCAGAGCTAAAAGAAGCAGCAGGTAAACTATTCAACACCCAAACCAGCTGTAACTAATCGTCCCCGATGTGTATCCGGTAACGCCGCCTCTTCTGTTCATAGACAGTTCACTGCAGCCCTGGCCGACCTGCAGGAAGCAGCCAAACTGTGTCCGAATAATCGAGAGATCCGTCGTCTCCTGGCTCGAGTTGAAGAGGAGTGCAAACAGATGCAGAGAGCGCAGACTAAAGGCAGCTTCGCTGGAGCTGCGGCTGCTTGCAGCCAGGCATCAGGAGGCCACGAATCTGATCCAGAGCAGAATGAGAGCCAGATTGACCCGTCAGAGCACAGGCCGGCGAGGAGCTTGGAAGCCCAAAGAGACATTCTGGAGGAGGAGGAAGAGGAGAAGGACGATGACGAGGATCCAGTGGCCTTGAAGCGCGACAGGACAGGTGAAGCCTGCTGGTCCCAGAACAGTTTCTCCTTCAACAGAGAATCCACAGATGTTAACAGCTGTGCGACCCCCACCTCCCCTCCGGGCCCCAGCAGACTCCCCCCACACCGATACCCTCGAGAGCACCGGGAGGCGCTGGCCCAGCAGGCGCTGGTCCTGCAGCCCACCAAGCAGGCTCAGATAATAAAGACCAATCAGCACATGACTTCCATGCAGGCCGTGGGGGGCCGCTCTGCTGGGGGCAAATCTCAGTACGCACCCTCCAGCCCGTTGCCCAGCCGACACATGTCCAGGAAGCTGAAGCCAGGTCCCGGTATTGACATAAGCCCCCTGCCTGCTCCGGCTGATGAGCCAGTGTACGAGAACCGCATGTTGCTGGGGGCCGCTTCCTCCTTCATGGGTCAGAGTTGTGACAGCGACAGCCTGCTTTCTTCCCAGGCTTCGTACTTATCCTGCAGCTCCTCCAAAGCTCTGGGGCCGGAGAGGCTGTCTGCCCACTCTGCTTCTTCTCTGGAGGGCTTGGCCTGCTCCGGCCCGGGACACTTGGGGAACCACGATGCTGCAGCGGCGGGACCTCAGGGAGGAAGCGTCAACAGCATGCGCGTGTCCAGCTCCACCAGCAGCCTGGCGTCCAGCAGCAGCTTGTCGGACAGCGGCAAACTGGGACCCGACGTCCGCAGCAAAATCTCAGAGAAAAAGCACAATCAGCAGGGCGGCGCTGGTGGGGAGTATAAACCCAGACCTTTCATGGGCATAACTGACAAAACGGCTCGATTTCAGCAGCAACAGCAGCCGTGCCATCCGAGCCTTCAGTCAGTCAGTCGCAGCTGGTTTAACCACTCCTCTGACGGCTTGATGTGCCACAACGTGTCGACGATGGGTCTGCAGCCGGTCGACTGTGAGCTGTCTTACGGCAAATCGGTGAGCACTTACCAGGAGCAGCACAAAGCGTCGCTGCCACAGGGTGGCGCCGTGATGAGTGGCTTACACAATGGCATGCATGCCAAGGAATTGGAGAAGTTCTGCCAAGTGGCCAACTGCTACAAAGAGTCCAAGCCAGCGCTGGCCATGCCGCATACTTTCATAGACGGTAACTCCAAGCAGCCTGGCCTGGGCCGAGATAATCCCGCCATTCATGTAGCTTCAATGAAACCAAAGCGATCCTTTATAGAGTCGAACGTGTAGGAATGGTTCATCTCTCCACACCGTCCACAACGCACACAAGCAAAAATCCAAAATGAGGGACAATTTTTTTTTGTTTTGTTTTGTTTTTTTTTTTAAACCAGCGCCAGATTCCAGTTTCACCCGAGATTTTAAGGAGTGCAGTTTGCTGGCTGCTTGTGCATACAAACGAGCAGCTTAGAGTTTTACTCCTCTTGGTCTGCAGCTTCTGTTACACGACAGCATGTCCGGCGTCATTCAGCCAAGCTGGAAACATTGCACTGAAGGTCTGCGGACACGACGTACAATCCTGATCGACGCAGCGAGACACGGAGCACGTTACACACACTTAGGCCAAGCAAGTGCTCCAACGGCTCACACAGTTACAATATGTTATTACTGAACACACAGTTAGGCTTAAAATGTGTTCACATCTATGGTGCTGAGTGGCTAGTTTCAAAAAAAGTTTCTGACCTATTCACTTTTTACACACTTGTACATAAAATAAAATAAAAAATCATTACTGAAAAGAGAAACTGCTTCTAGACTTCCTGTCAGGTCTGTCTTGTTCACTTTAAGTATGATTCGGTTCTAGCTTTTAACACTTTAAACGTGTCATAATAAAGGAAGACATTAACATTTGGTAGATTACAGCTCATCCTGGCGGAGGAATAATAATCTTGTGATTATGCAACACATTTTCTCTTCAAATTTGAGGTCTACTGGAGCGATTCATGTCATCTATGTCTCCTACAGGAATGTTGCTGATTGTTGCATTAGTGATCTCTCAGAACACAGATTTCCACCTTTCACATCAGCAAGGTTCAAATTAATGAAACTCATGATTCAAAAGCAAAGTAAGGCCCCTCCAAGCTTTGTGTAAATGTGTAATCAGTGAACTTTGACCATCGTGACTCAAGTTTTGGAGGGGAGAAGAAAGGACCAGCTCATAACATACAGCGTAATTTCTGACAGCAAAACTACAACCAATGATTTTGCTGCTGCTGTCCTCTCTATGGGATTAAAATCTTAGAGTTCCCAGAGTCATTTGAGAGTAAATTTCCTGAATCTGAATTGGCAAACGAGTGGAATAAAAAAAAAAAATTCAATTAAGTTTTCCTTTAGCCCCACCAAATTCCTTAGAACAAAAAACGTAAAATGTTAAACATTTATTTTAGTTTGGTGGTTTATGGTGATGCAATCATTTTTAATGTTTTTAAAGTTCCTTTTGCTTGAGTGTCGAGATTGTTGCCGTTTAACAATCTTTTAATATTATAGTAGCACAAACAAAACAAAACGCAGCACAATCAGCACCACTTTGGTTTTATTTGGTTAATGTGAAGGTGACATGGTTGAGTGAATCATTCTGTCTAAATAATTTGTAATTTATTTGTTGCAATGTTTTATATTGCTTAAGCAACTGTTTAAGAATGCCTGAAGAGTTTGAAGGTAATTTGCCGTTATAACCAAAATGTGATCAGTTCCTGTTCAGCTCTACTCTTAACACAGATACAGTGATGTATGCTCGTTTCCTCACTGAAATAGTTTGGAGCGACTTTACATAAGTTATAGAGTGAAAACACTTTCGCAAAATGTATTAGTTGTGGTTCTACTGCCAAAAAGATGAGCAAAGTTGAGCTACCAAATAATACAGTGAAATTGAGGGTTTGAGGTAAGTCCGTTTTGGGAGATAAGGGGAACATAATAGAAAACCATTTTAGTCTGAATGTTAAAGTAATCTGAGACTTTGACCAATTACTGTAATTTCTGAATGTCTGTTCAGTTGAGTAGAATCCAGTTGGCATAGAAATAAAAAAAAAAATCAGCAATATTAACACCACACTGTGTGCTAAAAGTGACGAGGTCTGAGAACTTTGAGAAACGTCTGAAAGAACTAAGGGATGGGCATTCCTGTGACTTACGAAGGATGTTATAGATCCTCATCTGTATATTATATAAATATGTACTGTTTCTTCTTTTTAGTGAAGGTCTATGTTGAGTGTATTGACAAGTTCGGACTTGTGTATTTTGAGTTTTAGGCACAATGTTGTTGAAATGGTGTTGAATATAAATTTGTACATTGCATAAGCCACCATTAACACTGAATCCTTTCTGTATCTGCTTGTTGTTGCTGTCTAGTTAATTTATTCACAGTGCCAATGGCTTGGTTAATTGTAAAAGCAATATATTTTATATAGTTATTTTTGCACAGCTACAAAGGCATTTGACTCTCAGTAATTGAGAATTCAACGCATGCTACAGTTGCAGTTTATATAACAGAAAAACAGGAATATCTTTAAAAAAAAAAGAGGTGGTTTGGGGGCTCGGTGCCATTAGCTTTATTTTATGGTGTACGTTAAATGCAGTTGTTAATATGTTTTCAGTATTGTGAGCTTTATTAGCCGTGATCACATACTGTAATGAACATTACTGCCACCATGCGAGAGCGAAATAAAGACCCACTGAGGGAGAAAAAAAAAACATCCGTCTCCTGGGTTTTTGTCTTAAATGCATACAGATTATTATTGCAGTATTTAAAATGTCTAAATATACAACTATTAAGTCTGCTGAATGTAATTAAACAGATTATACAAAAAAAAACAACAACCTTACAATGCAGAGCACCATCTTTGGCAACACAAGGCAACTGCAGGTTGACTACAAGCCGTCTTGTGAGTTGTAGTTTTCATACAAAAACTCTGGTTTCAACTGCATGTAAAATTCATTTGAAACCAGAATTTTACATGCACTGTTGAGACATTTTTTTTTTTTGTCTCACTGAAATTAAACTTATGAATTCAAAGTTACAAGTTCTCTTAAGAAAAAAATGTTCATACGTTTTCTGGCGATTCAAACCTAAAAACAAGAGACGCTTGATCCGATTTAACTTCAGATAGTGGGGAAACAAAAGTGCATGCAGCTTTAAACTTCTGTTTCACTGTTTTAAGAGCACTTGAATACAGCCAGTGTAAATGTATTTCCATAATTCAGCACAAAAGTAAAACTCCAATTATATAGTTTCACTACAAAATAGTGCTGTTTATTGCTGTTAATTGATGATTAAGTATTGGTTGAAAAAACCAAAATCGAGTTTTTCTGAAAATTTGAATATGATGACAAGACTTTTGAATGCACAAATGTCATTTTGTGGCCAAACATAAGAGTGAAAATTATTCCTGATGTGATGGTTGACTAGCGGACATTTATATAAAAGGCTAACAAAGAGAGTGATGTATCCAAACAGGTGGGTTGAAAGTTAAGTCCAAGAGAAGAACGTTAAGCAGAGAAGCTCCTTTGAAGCATCCGCAGCCATAGAAGTGCAGAGAGGGTCTACAAGTGTCGCATTTTTTGCGATAAGCCACTGTTAAACCTGGACTTGCTTTAAGAGTGAGAAAAAGGGACAGGACTGCTGCTCAGTGGTCCAAAGTCCTATTTTCAGATGTCAGTAATTGTTGTGCCTCATTTGGACGTTAAGGTCGCAAAACAACTTGGTTTCCTTAACACTCTAGCATCTAGACAAGCTGACTGAGTTCATGCCGCACAGCACCGATGCAGTAATTCATGCAACAGAAGCCCCAGCCAAGTATTGTACGCATATTAGTAGGCTAACAAATCTACATTAAAAAAAATATTTTGCTCTTGGTATTCTGAATTATTCAGATATTCTGACTGATTTTATTTTGAAGTTTTTATTTGCCATAAACAATTGTAGACAAAATTAACAGAGTCACTCCTGGAATTAAATTCCAGTAATAAACTGTTTTCTCATTTTGATCAAAGTTCTAATAAATATTCAATAAATTATCTTTAGAATCATATTCTACGTTGTTTCTTTTTAACATTGAAAAGCTCCACGGTACAATACAAAAAAACCAAGCTGACTGGTTAATATATTTGAAATAAATCTGGCAATTTTCTATATCAGTTTCTAAAGTGAAACTCAACAAAGCAGCAAATTGACTCAGTAATGAGAACACTTATTACCTTTCTGGCAATTACAGTAGTTTAAGTACCTGTGGCATTTTAGAAAATGTAAAATGAGCTGCTGGTTTACTGACTGGACTTCCAGCGGGTTATTGCCATCTTCAGGGATCTGTTGGGGGTCAGCAGAGTCGTCTGCAGGGGCAGGTTGGTCATTGGGCTTGTTTTGTTCTTGCCTCGGATCCAGCTCTCGATGGATTCTCGTTCGTAGGAGTACCCATCTGTGGGACAGACGCTCAGTTTATGTTTGAGAACCACAGCAGTGGCAGAGAACTGAGTTACCAGGTCTGATGAAGGGGACAACGGTTTTCTGCTTTTAATGTGAACAAACCTGCAGCTATGACTGGATCCTTCATCAGCTCTCTGGTGATTGGACACAGAAACTCATCCGGAGCTTCTGAGCCGCTCTGCTCCGCCTTCAGGGCCTCGATTTTCCTCAGGAGACGTCCTCGAAGACCTACAGACTCTGCAAAACCACAACCAGATAGTTTCAGTCAGTATGGATTTGAAAATGAACATTTCTGAATTTTTATATATATATATTTTTTTTACATTAGCTCAGTTTAATATCTTGTTACTTTCTGTTGAGCTAAGTAACTAAAATCACAGCAGACCGACTAAAACTGACTTAACAAAAATCTGAAATAAATCTGTGCTGAGTCACAAAGAGCCAGACGTTTTGCTCCTCAGTTCCGGCAACTTAACATCTCCTCTCATTCTGCCTGAGAGGTAAACATCCAGCAGGTCCAAAAGAGGAAAAAAAATCTCCCTACACGCAGCTGCATGTCTCGGCCTACTGACGGCAGCCTTTGAATTTGTCATCTGCAGCAAATTTCTCGAACAGCTAAAAGGGAGGGCCGACCTTTATGGCTGCACATGATTAGTTGCGTGTCTGTGGGTAATGTCCGTGCCACAGAGAAGCATGTCTCATTCAGGCAGTAACAGCAGCTGCAGTGACATTTGCTAGCATGACTTTTAAAGTCTTGACAATTTTATTACAATAAGGGCACTGAATGATTCAACATACGTATTTAAACCCATTTTCCCTGCATGACGCTAATGCAACACCATGCGTGTTTATAGTTTCATTTTAAAGGCTAGGCAAAGGGACAAAAGATCTTATTTTTTTACAAAGCCATATCCTGTGGTCTGATGAAAATAAAGTTGGAGTGATTTTCCAATCATGAGTGGAGTTTTGATGCACAAAGGATGGGTGTACCTTACAGAAATCGTTGTCAATTTGAGGAAGGAACATAATTTGGGAATATTAAAGCAACATCTCAAGACATCAGCTAGGAAGTTAAAGCTAGAGAACACATGGGTCTTCCAAACGGAGAATGGTCTGAAGCACACTGACAAATCAGTGAAGTTTTGGAGAGACAATCACAAAACCCCTGTTCTCAGTCTCAGCCTCATAGAAACTTTGTAGGTTGAGCTGGAAAACTGTGTGAAAAAGGCTAAAATTCCAGCCAATAATATTGTGAGAAGTTTCTGAAAGGCAACTCAAAATGTTTGACCCAACTCACATTGGAATATTCTTCTTTAAGCAACTACTAAAATACAAATTATACCAAATACTGCTGATGACTGCTTTAGAGGTTTTTAAAAATGTAAGTCCCCTGAGGAGGTCCTCCTGCCGCTTGTATACGAAGAGATGTGAAAGATGCCACTTCCTTCCCATGAGCCATTTGATCCCCTCCATCTGAACCACATCTATTATTTTAAGTGCATATGAACTGCCATCATATGTGCCACTTGTTACTCTGTATAATTTGTAGCCCCCAATCCCAATGTCTAAATCTCTCAGAAACCTATCCCTGCTTTTGTTTTACATTAATTTATGCTATAGATCTTAAGGAAACTAATTAAAACTGATATATAGATGCTTAGCTTGCTAGGTGGACAGACACTGGGGCACTTTATTTTATTTTTTGTGCTTCTCTTAACCTTGTAAAATTTTAATCACATTGATTTCAGATACTCGGACTCTGTTCTACGCTCCATTTCTTTGAGGTAGAAAATGAACTTTGTGAAACATGGAGAAAGAAAAACTACAGGCATCCTGCTGGGGACAACAAGTGCATCTTCAGATTCACTAGGCTGTTGCCGGAGCTGTATTATCCACCCTCTTTGTCATAGCTTGTGGTTTGCTCCTCTTTAGCAAATAAAAACATTTTCTCTCGATTTGTGAAATGTGGATTGTGCCAATGGCAACAGCAAAAGCTATACGGCCTGAGCTTAACTTACGAAACTCGGCAACCTTTTCAGAAATGCTGACTACAGTGTATTTTCACCATCAGTGCTCAGGACTTGCTCATGCAATCTGTTAGGCATAGATTGACGATCACTGTAACAAGGTTTGGAGCTGAATTGTACACAAAGATAAAGAAAACATTTGTTCATGTCTTACTTGTAGAAGTATTCACACCTGTACATCCTTTTCATACTTTAGCTCATTATAAGTAACTAACTGTTTTATGATATTTAACATAAAAAAAAAAATCCAGGCATTTTGCGAACTCTTCATTGGTTTGTTGGGGAACATTAATGAGCAAAGAGAGAATCATAAAGACCAGCTGTACACCATATTCTGTAAAAATTCTTCTTCCAGACCCTAGATTTAAATTTATCTTCCAAGTACAAGAAAAAAAAAATACTAGTTCCCATTTTTTGAAAACTGTCTATAAAGAAATAATTTGAAATACAATTTTTTGTGGTACATTTTGGTCTGTTGGAAAAATCATTTCTATTTGAACAAATACTATTGAATCCAACCTGATGCTCCTGACTGTGTATTGCTCTCCAACATGTTGCAGTGAAAGCAATGACGCACCAAGGCTGCACGCGTAGGCATTTTACCTCTGTTCAAGGAGAAATTACTCAGCCTCTAGTCTGAAAACATCATTCCAATCAACTTCTATAAATCAGAAACTAGTCCTGCACTGAATAGCGCCTTTGCTATTCATAAAGCAGGAAATCAATATGGATGAGGAAAAAAAGACTGAAGTACTACAGAAAAAAAGAAAAAACAATCATGCATCTGCGTTGCTATGAACCAGTTAACCCATCAAGTGCTGATCCAGCTTATGATTATGTCAACAAGGGAGCTCAGATGCTAATGTGTAGAGAAAAAACAACAAAAACAAAACAAAAAAAAAAAAACAAGCAACAGAAGACAGCAGTACAGCCAACCTGGATCGCGCTGAAAAAATGACATCATTCAATCAGGCTGAACCCCTCGAACCCCTCAAGTTGTTACTGAGCTAATAAACAATGTTAGAAAAGTTGTACTTCAAAGTAATACTTCGTTTAGGATTTCTATACACTCCAGCATCTTTCATCACAAGTGCTATACCGTCCACTTTACATTTAGATTGATCATTTGATGGAGAAGGGGTGGGTGGGGGCGAAATGAATATTTCATAAAGTTCACGGAAATCTCACTTGCTGTGTGTGTGTCTGCACGAGAAAGAGAGAGGGTGAGTGCAAGCCTATGCAAATGCACACACTATTTGCATGCATAGGAAATTATGTGTTGTACTGTGGGGATGTAGGTCGCACAGCATGACAAAAAATGTGCCAATCTGTCCATTTCTTCTGCGGTAATGATGAGAGCTGTCCTCCATACTAAACATGCAGCGATGGTATGGGGCCTGCTTTGAATCACTGAGCAGCATGCGAATCTGGTTGGCTGTCTGCTGCTTCACAATTAAAACAAACAAAATGGGTTTTAGTCTGAGTACACCAACCCCACAAAATTAAACTGATGAAGTGATTAATGCTGAATGGCTCATTTTAAGAAATACCTTATGGGGTTTTAGATGCATGAAACAGAAATGCAAATTGTTTGAGATTAATTTCCAAGCTACGGCAATTATTGGCCATTTTGCAGTGTCAGATAAAGTCACAAATCTGACAAGCAGAGGCCAAAGCCTACAGCTTACTGATGTAAAATAAATAGCTAGTAACATTAGATGGACCAATTAGGAATCTTAGCATTTATCCTTGATCGTTTGACTTTAATTCAAGGGGAGCAGGTCAAATGTTTTTGATCTGGAGAGTGTTTGCTCTCAGCTAACTTCCTGTCTACTGTTTTGAAGGACATGCAGAACAGAGTAGTAGCAGGCAGTGTCGCAGGAGCAACACCACTAAATTATTTTTGAATGCATCATCAAGTCTCTGAGGTGTTGCAAGCTCTGACAATAAGAAACAATATGACAAAATTACATATTTTATCCAAACTCTATGCAAGAATAAGTTTCTAAATCTCGACAATGACACAAAAGTGCATAATCGCATGTCTAGCTATGCAGACGCTCTGGACATTTTAGCTCAACTCTCATCAAGCTCTACGGAAGAAAGCATCCAATTCTGGGAATGTTGTCACTACAGATCGAATAATTTTTTGGGAACAATGTTTAATTGTTCTAATAATTGTTGTGAGAAACAGTAAGGTGCTTTTTAATCCTGTCAGGTATTCTCTGTCCTCACCTATTCCCAGCTCAGCCACAGTCTCCTTGCTCATGTGGTTCACCTCTGACCCGTCAATATTGTTGGTTTTAAAAATCATGACGAGCTCATCCAGTCCTTCTTCGCACAGCCAGCTTTGCACATCCTCCTCTGTCCAATCAGCAAGCAGCAGCCTGGAGTGACCTGGCAATTTCCTTCCTGCAGAAAACAAAAAAAAACCCACAACAGGCTAGGAGGAAGTGCTGAGCTATTACAGCCCAATCTCCTGCAAACAAACAGTTTCCTCCCAATCTCGACAGAAAGGATCCGATAAGGGAGCGATAATTACTTTCATCTGCACCCACCCATAAAGATCCACAAACACAGTTGTAAAATCATTTTAAATCAAGTCCTTCTACTGTAATTTTAACATTTTATCTCATGTACGTTTTTTTATTGAGTGTAGGCACAGAAACTTGAGCACAACTCTCATTCAAACCACAACAGAGTATATATTTTTTTGATCTGTAATCTTCAAACTTTTGTTGTACGAGGCATCTTTATAGAACAGTTTAGTAAAGGACAGCTAGAATCCTTAACAGCGTCGTTTCATTTTTTGTCAAGAAGCTTTTACAGTGATGTAGTTTACCGTTTTCCCAAGATCTCCCAAGACGTAACACTTAAAGTGAATGGAGAAATGCTAACTTTGTCGGTTTGTGCGGCCATGAGGAAAGCAAGAGGCCTTTTTTGGTGTAATCCTGGCTGATAAAGTGTCTCATCTGGAGTCTCCCAGTCTAGGGGGCTGACTCATTGGAACACTATGCCAGAAGAAGGGAAGATTCACTGGAGCCAGAGCAGTTCCAGACTGCATCCTTTAGAGCTTAGTCTTTTTGTTTCACTTTTAAAAGGAAAACAAAAAAAAATAAATCTATGAATGTACCTACTTAAACCTATAGTTATATTAAAAAAAAAAAAAAAAAAAAAAGGACATCTCATTAAATATATTTGTATGTATGTAAGGACAGCATTATTGAAAGAGAAGGAACCAAGAGCCCCCATGGTAACTGGAGGGTATTCAGACCTCAATAGCTTAGGTGGGAAAATCTGTTAACATAACCACTAGTCACACGCTGCACTAATCGGGCCTTCGTGGAAGAGTAGCAAGAGAAACGGGTAACACTTTATTTGAAGGGGGGTGAATAAGACTGTCATGACACTGTCATAAACACCTGTCATGCACATGAATAAGCCTTCATGAATATTTATGACTGTTGTCATAAAGCGTCATTCGGTAAATTGTGACACTTTTAATACAAAGTTGACATTATTCAAAATGTCTTTGTTATGACAACTTGACATTAACCAGGAAATCATTACTGTTTAAACTTTACCTTTAATAACATAAAGTTACCTAATTTTTAAAGTGCAATCAGTCATACTTTTATAACAAATTTATATCAGTAATGATTTCTTGGTTAATGTCAAGTTGTCGTAACAAAGACATTTTGAATAATGTCAGCTTTGTATTAAAAGTGTCATAATTTACCGAATGACGCTTTATGACAACAGTCATAAATATTCATGAAGGCTTATTCATGTTCATGACAGGTGTTATGTCAGTCTTATTCAACCCCCTTCAAATAAAGTGTTACCGAGAAACGTTATCTGAAAAAGAAAGGCATGGAAAGCCTTCTTTAGAGTTTGCAAACCGTACAGAGAACACAGCAACACGTGGAAGACGCTCTGATTAGGCAAAACTAAAATGCATTTTTCTGGCCTGCACAGTGTGTGTGGTGGAAAACCTGCCCTGAATATCAGCAGCAGAATGTTGTAGGATAATTTTCTTCAGGTCTGCACAGGGAAACCGATCAGATGAGCAGAGAGCTCACGCCCCAGAACAAGTTAAAGTTACAGATCTAAATCTAATTGAGAATCTGTGGAAAGACGTAAGAAACCTTAACGTCTTAGAGACTCTCTCCATCCAAACTGACGGTGAAAACAGTTCGGAATAGATGTGAAAATCTTGTCGATACGCCTTAAGAGAAATGCCACACTTTTCAGATTGTTGTTATTAGTCATGTTTTTTCACTGTGGGAGGAAACCAGAATACCAGTATAGAAGCCATGCATGCATGGAAAGATCATGCAGACCCTAAACCAGGATTCAAACCCAGAACCTTCTTGCTGCAAGTCAGAGTTCAAAGGCTTTAAAGAGTTTTATAAAGCACTGGTGATTGATTTATGGAGCAAGCACCTGTTCAGCATTTCAATGTGTTGCACATCGTTTGCTGTGTTTACCTCAGAAACCTTGGCTGTGGCTGAAATAAATAAGTCGGACTATATGGGCTGTAGCGAGATTTGAACAACAAATGGAATTTGTGTTCAAAAAGAATACTAGCCCCAGATTTATTTTCTAGCCAGACACACCAAAAGAAGATATTTTTCAGAGGGGTCAACAAATTAAGTCTTAATGCTTGTCCTAGACACCGCTACGTGAGCAATTTGCACAAAATGCAGTTTTACCATAAAACATTCAAATAAATCCCGATGCTTGATGGATTCGGACAGAAAAAAAAACAGAGTGACGGTTATTTACCTTGACATGGCGCCTGCTGTGATTCAGCCGCTGCAGAAAAACATGAAAGGAAATAAGTTCATTGTATGAAAAGACAGAAAGAAAAAAGATTAAAGCGAAGACGTGGAGCGGCAGCGGCGGAGGAGTATTAAAAGACAGGTTTTAGAGGAGAGGGAATTAGTTTTTATGAACATCATGCTGGCGAACGGCAGATGGAGGAGCTGTTCAGACGTCTATCGAATGCATGTTTTCTTTCACTTCATGTTCCTGCTTATAGTAGCATTCCCTAACCCTCCCTCCATTACAAGAGCTCTATGAGGATCAGTGATAGTCTATCCAGCTGGAATATCATAACATAAACGTCATAACTCCTCTTGAAGGCAAATAGGAACTTTGGACTTTAACTATGCAGTCATTTCTGAGGTTTTCTTTCCATCAAATTTTTAAAATACAGGTTTATTCAAGACATTAAAAAGTGTCAAACTCAACTGCAACAGTATTTACCAGTTTCTTCATGTCCATCTCCAATCTTCCACACATTTACTGATCTGTCCATCGAGCCGGTTGCCATCAGGCCAAAGGCAGGAGACAGAGCGACCGCTGTCACATATCTATAGGAAGGCGAGATAACAGGAAAGTGAAGGGTGTTTGTGACAACCTGAAAGTGGCACGGGAAGAGATCAGCCTCAAAAATCTGTTTCCCTCAGCCGTCAAAAAATAAAATAAAAAAGAGATCCCTAAATCCTTTCAAACACTTCAAAGCGCTCTGATGGTTCTTACCTGCAGTGCCACATCAATGACTGTGCAGAAAGCAGAAATACACTGTTGCATCACTGCACCCAGCGCTTCTGGGAGAAACTAATCAAGCAAAAATCGCACATTTTGATCTGAAACGCCGGGGCTCCATATTTTGCTGCTTGGCTGAGAGCTGCAGAGATTGCATCGCAGCAGGAGGCCGGGTAATTTACCTGTCATGTTGCTTCAAAACGTGGAGCAGGGTTCCCAGGTTCTGTGAACAAAGTGCAAACTGTTCAACTGGAATGTTTTGAGTTCCTATTTACAGGGACGAGACATGTTTGATTCAGAAGTCATCTTTATATCACTGCGAACTGAGAAGGAATTAAAAAAAAAAAAGGACACTTTGGAAACATTACTTACGGCATCGTATACCGTCACACTTTTATCCACCGACCTGTAAAAATTACAGTAAATAAGATCACCTCGTGTTCAGAGTCCATATGTATGCATTTACACCACAGATTAATCATGTAGTCATGTATGAGTTTATTAAAACTGAGGAAGACAAGAATAAGAAACAGATTAATCTTCAGTGTGTTTGACTTTGAGCCAAGAGCAACAGAAGGAGCCAACAGCAGCTTTATAATAAAGTCCATTCCTCCTGTGGCTCACTGAGAGAACAGGAAGGTCTACACTCAGCAGTAGCATCTGCTGCTTACTTGCAAAGAAAAAAAACAAAAAAACAAAAAAAAACCCATAAAAATCCTTCACAGAAGCAAAGGCAGCCTTTATTGATCAGCAATGGCTATCAGAGACTGACATTTCCTGCAGCTCCGATGTAGGCTTGCAAATTAAAGACTTATGTAAAAATTTGTCCAATTCCTTTTTTTTTTTTCTTCTAGAAGTGCCATCAATTTAGTCTAGGCCTGTTTTATCAGTTACTTTTTTGAAAACAGTTCTGCTTAACCATATTTCAGACGTAACGTCTGATTGTCATTGATTAATTTTCAGTACATTTTTGTTCATTATTACTTTACTTTCATTTTCAACTTATTTCAGTTATCATTGTGGGCTTTTTGGTCATCAGTAGAGGGGTACCAACAATTTTGTCCACGTCAACATACTCTTTATAGTTAGCATGTTAGCACAACAGACTTTATGTTGATGTGATGAGGTTCTCACCCAGAGACCACCAGCTCTCCGTCAGCAGAGAAAGCGCAGGACAGAACTGGAGCCGTTTGACCAGTGAGAATATGAAGAAGCATCATGGTCCAAGCTGCAGAACACACACGCACAGAAAAGGTGGAGAGGGATTTAGAATTGTCATACATCCTAAACT
>NW_015114083.1:47816-49167 GCF_001443285.1 Poecilia latipinna | reverse complement strand
TATATATATATATATATATATATATAAGTTTTCATTTCTCTGCTAACTCTCCTCTGTGCTGCAGCTCTGCCACCTGCTGTCAGCTGTCCAGAGATAAAAGATTTTTGCTATTTGGGGAATAAACTGAAAAACATTTCAACTCAAATTTTAAAATGGCTTATAACTAATTGAAAAAACAATCTTCAGGGGATTTTTGGCATCCCTGAATTAATCTGTTTTCCTGCAGAGTTGTTCAGCTTCCTTGAACAGTCAAAAGACATGTTTAATTCACCAGTATTTTGAGATTGGCTGTAGGCGTTAGTATGAGTATGCATGGTAGTCTGTATCTCCGACAGTAGTAAGGAATCAGAGAGGCGCTTCTTCTACAGCCAGAGGGAGCAGAGGTCCTCCTTCACCGTGAATAGAGTAAAAAAGATAAAACTAAACGTCTTCTCTTTGGTGTTTTACTTTAATAAGATTATCAATGGAATGCTGCATGGTTTCTGTGTTAGACCTCAAAAAGTGAAACTCACTTATTGTACATATAAAATGATATATTTTTCTTAATTGTGTTGATTGTACTAATGGAAACCAGGAATGAAATTTAAATTTTTAATGTGGAAATTATGTATGCATTGTAGAGTTCATGTAAATTAGTATTTGTTTGACACTTTTTAGCATGAATAATGGCTTAGCATTACTACCTCATCTCTACTGAGGCAGTAAACAAGCCCAGTTCATCACCACTGTCCGGCCTGTTGGTGTCTCATCTCACTCTTATATTCTCTGTCGGGTTTTCTGCCAACTGAACCTCAACTATTTTAATGTTTAATGTTTATGGAACTAGATAATGATATATATGGCAGTGTGGACACACATCACATCTAAACCCTATTGTGCCACATGTTTTCCTTCCACTCAACTTCCCACTAATATGCTTTGAGAGAGCACTCTAAGCAGGCAGCTTCTTCTAAAATGACCTCTTTAGGATTAGGGAGGGTGGGATTGTCTGCTGGACAACTGTCATTTGTGTAGGCTACAAGAAGCATTATAGTAATCCCGTTTAAAATGGTTCAGTGTGCTGGCTTTCGATGGTTTATGTTGGGATTTCATTAGCTGCAAGTCAAAATGTTCAAAAGTAAAGTGCCACACAAGCAGAAACCCCAGCTTTAAAATTTACCAGTTGCTTCTTTTCATCACCTTATGCTGTAATTCCTGTTTCATAGTCATGCAAAAGAATAAATCCACTTTTCTTCAATGCAAGACAGTTGCAGTCTCATGTCTGAGCAACAACAGGATTTCAAAGAATTGAAACAAGGACAAACCATTTTGAGCGTCCTTCAACATCTTGCTTAGAACACAAAAGAAAAAA